>NW_027508833.1:10140000-10232500 GCF_051911475.1 Siphateles boraxobius | reverse complement strand
TGAGATCACCCTAAGATCTTCAGAAAAATGTCAGAATGCAAAAAAAAAAAATGTTTGTCCGCAAAAAATTTCAACATTATATTTTTCAAAAACAGTCTTAACATTCTCTAAACTGTAAGCTCAATTGTCACAACTGTTTGCTGGAACACCACAACTCTATGGCATGTCTGCAATATGTCATAACTCACCCAAAGCATTTAATTCATGCTTAAAAAAAAATAGTTATTGTATCAGTAAATTGGCCAATGGCACCAAAATAAAAAGTGTTTTTGTCATCGTGTGAGCCACACTGGTCAAAATGTTTAGATATGTGTTCGCCATGGAAATATTTGTTATATACAAATTTCATGTTTTTCTACTGCTTTCTATACTGTACATGAATGTAAGTTTTGCCTGTGTATCACACTGAGGATTTTTAAATACAGATTCAGACAGTAGGTAGAAATGTATGAAATATGAATTGATGCAAAAAAAATATTTAAACAGTAAATTTATTTTTGTAGTTACATGTAAAATTAAAATTCTCAGTTGCTTGTTTATTTTTGCACACACTATTTATTTATTTCTCTAACACATACATATCCTCCTATTGCTCTGCCATGACAAGAATTTTCAGTTTACACATTTTAACAAAAATAAATCTACTGTAAATACAACTGTATTTAAACAGAACAGATGTACAGTAGCTGCTGTTCAGAGATGTGATGTTCCTCCATGTTCAAAAATGGTGGTGTGTGTGTGTGTGTGTGTGTGTGTGTGTGTGTGTGTGTGTGTGTGTGTGTGTGTGTGTGTGTGTGTGTGTGTGTGTGTGTGTGTGTGTATATGGGTTGATTGGTAAGATTGTGATTCCTATTCATTACAATGGCAGGCCATTGGCCAATTTAGCAAACATTACAAACATTCCATGTCATAAATATTTATGGAATATAACATGTCTGCCAGAATGGATCACTGAATGGATCATTTTGCATGTGATGGAAGGTTGTTTAGAAGTTGTGAAGTTTCACTGAGAATCAACTCATCAGTTTTGATTAACAAGCCATGTGCATTTAGTCACTGTGCAAATTGTAGACAATTGTACTTACTCTTTTGCACACATGTGCCAAAACACAAGCAATTTGCTTAAATAAATAAGAAATTCAAATCTGTTGTGAACAAGAAACTAATTATTCAGAGATCTGAACTTATTTTTTTGATAAAAAAAGTCTCATTTGAGAATTGAGCCAAAGCGATTGAGAAAAACTGTACAATCTCTTACGATCAAACAGCAGACCTGCTGGCTTTAAAATCTCTGATATATTACACCCTGAGAAAGAAGCTTGGGTGTTTTTCTAGAGATGACTTCTTGCACTTACTGATGTTTGTCTCACCACTGATTTCCAACCCAATCATTAGTGATCACTTTCTCAGCCAATGCAAAGCAAGAGGCAGCGGAAACATTCCTTTGATGTGTTAATGGTCTATCAGTTGTAGTGATACGAGTGAGTAATGTGCTGACAGTGGGGGGCAATCACCTCCTTTTAACACTGTTCACAATGCCAGGTCATGGGGGTCACTGAATTCCCAATTAATGACATGGGAACTCCCTTTTTTCACTCCTGACAACACTATCCTTTATTCTGAAAATTGAGACCAGTTGACGATTGATTGTACTTCTGTGCTTTGGGTTTTTTCAGTGTTTTAGTGGAAAAAATGAAAGAATTCATTGGATATTGGAGGTTAAAATGAAAACGCAGAGAATTTCTGACTCAATGCAACTGATTTGGAAAACTAGCCATAGTAACGGAAAACGTCCATAAGAATTTTCCACAAGGTCTTTGTTTGCTGCTGATAAAGAAGCTAGTTCTGTTAAGACAAAAGACAGAATGTTCGAACTCTGTTTTTCTCAATGCTGAAATAAAACCCGTTTGGGCTGATACAGATTTCCCACAGCTGCTTTCTTTACGCAAGGGTCTGACAACAATAAAAGCCATTTATGGATTTTCGGAGCTTTGCGAAAATCCCTCTCAGGCAATAAGGTTTATGTGAGAATGAGGTTACACGACATTAAAAACACAAACATCTTTGCAGAGGGACAGATTGAAAACAGACCGTTGCACTCGAAATTGTCGCGGCAGTATTTCCTGTGCGTTCTCTCACGCAAGCCTAACGACAAGGACTTACAGATTCAGAGGGCCGGTTTCCAGAGAGGGGGGAGTAGGCAACGCGATACTGCAGCACTTCTCCGGATGCCGGCTCCCAGCGCACGTTCAGGGTGTTTGTGGTGGGGTTGTAAACCTGGATGTTCTTGGCAGGGGTCCGCACCACTGTTTCAGACATGAGCAGGAGCAGTATCATAAAACCAAAGACAGTAAAAGGAGTGAGTGGTTAAAGAGATAAAGAAATTTACAACTATTTACAAGACCTTGAAAATAAGAATTTCCTACGTCCGGGTCTAAACAGAATAGTTGCAACGGAAGTTTCAGTGTCAACCACTACAGAATCAAATTAAACATTTCAAAAGGGTCAAGGGAGACACATCTCATGTTTGGATAAATGGTCTGTGAACTAAAACAGAGCCAACTCAATGTGGTTGATACACAGC
Source organism: Siphateles boraxobius (assembly GCF_051911475.1). NCBI lineage: Eukaryota > Metazoa > Chordata > Actinopteri > Cypriniformes > Leuciscidae > Siphateles > Siphateles boraxobius. The sequence continues at coordinate 10,229,916 of NW_027508833.1, read as the reverse complement.
ATTTGGGTTAATCTCAAGAAGTGTTAGGTAAGTTACTCGAAAAAAGAAAATTAATAACTAGCTACTAATTAAATTTTTAACAGTGTAATTAGATTACTGTACTAATTAGTCTCCTTAAAAGGTATTGGATTACTTATTACTAATTACTTTCTAAATCCCATATCAAGCTCGGCTAGTTGAACAATACTAGGACAGACACGAAACTGCACTTTTGATTCTTTCAAATAAACAATATACAAGTGTGTAAATTACTGAACTGATCAAATATTTAAAGGGAGAAGGTTACACTAAAAACATACATTTAACCTAATATAGTCTATACAGTACTTAATGCAATTACATCAGAAGTAACTATAATTAAGAATAATCCCGTACTTTGCTCTTTCAAGGTAAAAGTAATTAAATTACAGTAAATTGGATTACTTCGTAATTGATTGGACCCAATATATTGATACTGATATTTTGAGCTATTTGGCTTGTTGTTTTTGAGTTTATTTTATTGCACACTATCTATTTGTGTCTGTAGATTTCAATTACAAATCATATATTATCTTTAAAGACCGTTTACTCAAAATATTTTTTTTTCTCATGCACTGAACCAGAAAACTCCACTGCAGCAGCACTTATACACCAAACTTTACAGATTTATTCCTATCTACTCTAGTAGATAGGAATTTTTATTCCTTTTTATACATTTTTATTTTTATTTTATACATTTTTATTTTTATTTTATACATTTCATTTCTAAAAACATTGTGAAAATTAATTTTATTCAGGCAGTTGTTTTGATAATGGAATGATAAAAGGAGATTTTCAAAATCCTTTCTGTAAAAACCTTTTACTCTAATATGTCACTAAAATTAAACAAATTTTGAAGCTGGCTTTACCGAATGTTCAATAGATGATTATGGAAGCTTGTTTCCGCCACTGAATAAAGAATAAAAAAGGTAATTGCGACTTTTTATCTTGCAATTCTGATTATTTTTTTTTTGTCAGAATAGCAAATTCATTTCTCATAACTGTGAGATATAAACTCGCAATTGCGAGTTATAAAGTCCGAATTGCGTGATATAAACTTGCAATTCTGAGAAATAAAGTCAGAATCGTAAGATATAAATGCGAAGTTGCAAGAAAGTTTCAGAATTGTGATCTGACTTTTTTTTCCTCAGAATTGGACTTGCGAGTTTATATCTCGTAATTCTGACTTTATAACTTGCAATTGTGAGAAAAAAGTCAGAATTGTTAGATAAAAAGTCGCAATTACCTTTTTTTTTATTCCGTGGCAGAAACAAGTTCTGATTAACACACATCAGGAATCATGACAACATGGAAAGCCTATGGAACGGGCTTTAGATTTCCAACAGCAAAAACCTTGATACTAGTTTTTAAACAAAACTAACACTTGCATCAATGTGGCACAGCCACACAAAGAAAACTGGAAAACAAAGCAACGCAGATGATGGGAAGCAAACCACCACTGGTGGAAAAACAGTGACGCCAACAAAAACCTGTTAGTTTGACTCCAAAATGAGGAGCATTGAGCTGACAACAGTAAATAAGGATGTTTTTATGTCCTTACACCTCCCTGGGTTTTACATTTGGTGAAATAGATTGTTTTGTAGCCCTCGCTCCAGCATCTCCAGTCATTACACCCCATAAAGAAGGCTCATTAAGCCCAGCCTGGAATCACATTTAAAGGGTTGCCAGCACATCGGCATTCCTCCCTTGATGATCAATCCAATAAAGCTGACACAATCTTTGGCCAAGTCTCAGATATTCTATTTATAGGTGCAAAACTATAATGGTAAAGCCAGAAAACTTTGCACCTTCTGGATTGAAATCTTTGGCAAAAGGTTTTCTGTGATTGGGGAGTATATGATGGATGAGTATGGGAATTCTTTGCTTTCCAATCGTGCTAAAATAAGAAGCTGCATGAACTCACAGGTTTTTCCATTCTCCGACATGCGCTTGCCCTCTCCAGGAGCGTATACTGGCACTACTGTTACGGTGTACTCGGTATCAGACAGCAGGTTCTTCAGAACTGTACTGGTAGTGCTTCCAGGAACTTGAGCCTAAGAGAACAAACAATAACAGGTTTTTATTTATTTTTGTGTCTGGTCTCTTCAAAAGTCGCTAGATGTTTGAATGGCTGGCAAAATGTTGCTACGAGCTTGCTAGTGTATTTAGTACATTTCTATGCACTTGTCCAAGTGGTTGCCAGGCTGTTGCTTGGTGGATGGTTATTTTTCAAGTTAAAAGAGCACAACCCATATTCTCTGTGATATTCTGGCCTTCAATACAAGACTACGGGATTTTTTGCATATTGCAATTGAAGTCCCACTGTTGTGAAAATCAAGATTTTAATGTTGTTTATGTGTCTTTTAATAAGCTTTAAGACAACCATGTGTAAATTAATAAGTCAACACCATTGCTGAGTATTTTCTCCTTAAAACTGCAGTGAACCAAAGACAGTCTCAAAAACGCTGGTGTTTCTGACATCACAAACTACCTTGTAATCAATCAGATCAACGTGTGATCGTCAACGAGTGGATCTCTGAACTCCTGTGAGTGAGTGGAGGTGGGGCTAATTTGCATATTCATAGAACCACATGTACTAAATGAGGCAAGGGTTTAGGAGTTACATTCAAGCTATTTTAAGTTGTGAAGAAATTTTTTTTCAAGAAAAAAAACTTTAAATAATGTAATTTTGGTGATGATGAAAATTAGTTTTAAAGGATAAAATTATTGAATACAGGGGGACTTTAAAGTCCTGAAGCAAAAGCTGCTGAATACCACCCTTAACCCCTGATAACGTTACATTTCTGGGTACAATCATTATGTTCTGTTCTTAATTAGATTCAATACAATTCACCAAAAATCACACTATGAAAAAAAATCAGGTAAGTAAACCTTTAACTTTAATACTACTCATACATTACAAAAATGAGAACTTTTTTTTAAACATTTGTTTTTTCACAAAAGTGAACGTTATTACTGTATTATTACTGTATAATGTATTTACATTTATTATTTTAATTATTTAATATATTGTACTTTCTCGAAGCATAAACAGTATAGCATGGAGCTGACAACGACAAGATCATGGGTTCGATTCCAGCAAAATTCACATGCATGAATTGCTAAAAATTAACAAATAAAGAATTTGCCAAATGCCTAAATGTAAATACCCTCAAAGGGTAGTTGAGAAACTGATGACATCAAATACATTTTTTATTTCATTTTTATTTTGGGTCTATGCATCTGCCTCAAGCCATTAAAGTTACGGCTCAAACTGATCCGCTAATGTTACAATCATATTACAATTTTCGTACGCAAATTCCACAACACCAAGCATGTTCATGACCCTAAATGAGAAACAGTCACACAATTTCAAGAAAAACACCTTAGCTTCCCCACTATTTCTGACAGTGTTGCGGGTCAAACTGACCTGGAACATGATATAATAGTTAAGAGGTGCCCTGGGACATACCATGTCTTCTGCGCCCCCTGTGACGGGCTGGTAGTAAATCCTGTATTGGCGTACGCTCCCCTGAGCTGGCTCCCAGCGTACATTCAGAGAGCTGACCGTGGGGTCTGTGACCTGAAGGTTTCTCACACTGCCCAGCGGTACTATGGGAACACACAGAAAATTCTATTCGGCATGTCAACAATGACCTAATTTATGTAATTTACAAACAATTTGAAAATCCATTAATGTAGATGGGTAACCAACAGGTCCTGTGAATGCAGTGAAGTCACATGTTTGGTCACGTACATGTCTTTCCTTGGCCAGAAATGTCTTTGACATCTCCATTCGCGTAGACTGCAGCAACAGTGATGGAGTAGGGAGTATCTGGAATCAGTTTCTGCAGAATAACTGTATTTTTCTTTCCTCCAATTTGTGTCTGTGACAGAGAGAATGAATTGTGTTTATTGTGTAAATGCATTACCTGAAATTAACAATGAGCAGTTCATTTGTTACGGTATTTATTAATCTTTGTTAATGTCAGTAATAAAAATACAGTTACAATTCATACAATTCAAAAATCAAAAAAGTTAATGTCAGCTCAGGTCATTAAATAATATTAACAGATACAACTTGTGATTTTAATAATGTATGCATAAAAGTTAAAATTAAAAGATTAATAAATGCTTTCAAAATTATGTCATTGTTAGCTCATGTTAAATAATTTAGTTAACTAATGTTAACAAATGAAACAATGTTGTTAATCAGGGCTTGACATTAACGTTTTTGCAAGCCAACCAATGTGGTTAGTGGTTTTCCAAAGTTACTAGCCACTCAGCATATTCACTGACTACAATTTTGACATCGATACCATTGGGAAAAATTAGGCAGTAGGTATATTAGGCCGATGTCACTTTAAGATCTGACGCATAGATCCAATATAATTTTGTTACACGTTTTCTTTCTCAACTGATTACAATAACTTAAAACATAACTGACTGTGTTTACACAAATATTTGCCAAGACTGGCATTTTGAGAAATCAGATGTGTTGAGCACTGAAAGTGAAAGTAAGGGGGAAGCGTATTCGCCACCTCTTTCCCCAGCATATGAGGAGCTGGTGGAAGTGATGACTCGTGCCGTGACTAAACTTAATATTGACTGGCCGGCCGAGAAACAAGGCGCCAGTCCCAAAAGCTAGCTTAGTGGGGAAAGCATATATGGCAGCAGGTCAGGCAGGAGATTGCTTACACACCATGGCAGTCCTGCAAGCAAATCAGGCTGACCTGCTGAGGGATTTGGATGAGAGTGAGAGGGTAGGGCCCGATGCAGTTTGAGAGTTGCGTTGGGCCACATATTTTTCTCTCATGGCCACTAAGGAGACCGCCAGAGCAATAGGGCGGTCTATGGCAGCCTTGGTGGCCACTGAGAGGCATTTATGGCTCAATCTAGCTGAAATCAAAGATAAAGATAGAGCCTTTTTGCTGGATGCCCCACTAACGCCTCCTGGTCTCTTCGGCCACTCCGTAAGTACAGACGGCCACTCCGTAAAAACAAGAGAAAAGCAGAGGCATTAAATAAAAAACTCCCTCGTCGCCTCCCAACCCCCTGGGGCTGCTGGGCGTGAGCAGCCCCAGCCATCTAGCTCCTCATATAGGGCGCAACAGAAGGAGAGTGTCGCGTCCCGTGCTCCTCCACAAAGATCATGGAGGCAGGGCCGACACTCTCAGCCGAAGCCTTCGAAGCAGAAGCCGGATCTGAGGACAGTTCTTCAAGCTAAGGCGGCTTCGGCTCAAAAGAGGTCCTGACGCCAGTGATGTCAGACCTCTGAGGGTAGCCCCAACCAGGTTGGAGTGGTATACACCTCAGTATACAATGCCCACTCTACCTCGGGGTCCTCAGGGGGCCGTTCTGCCAACCCCGCCACCCTTGGTGCCTCGGGGCGCAGTGGTCTCCAGCAAGCACACAGCGCAGTGTCAACTCGACGCTGTGTCAAACTCGTACCCTCTGAGAGAGGTTCAAAAACAGTCACTTCGTTTGTTTCCTGCCAGTATGCTTCAGGTCTGTTCCAGTTACACCAGGGTCCAGGCTCATACTAGCCGAGTCAGTGCAAGTGGCGGTTCGGCGTCAAGATGTCATCCTCGCACACATGCAAAAATTGGGGTTGAGACTCAATGCCAAGAAGAGTGTGCTTTCTCCGGTAAGAGAACTACTTTCCTTGGTGTGGTCTGGGATTCGGTCACGATACGGGCCGTCCTATCGCCCACTCTTGTAGCTGCTATCCTCACAGCTACGAAAGAGTTAAAGCTAGGTCAGTCACGCACTGTGAAACATTTAGAGAAACTGTTGGCCTCATGGCAGCGCGTCCAATGTGATACCCTTTGGCCTGCTGTACATGAGACCTTTGCAGTGTTGGCTCAGGACCAAAGGGTTTTCCCTGAGGGGAAACCCACTTCATATGATCAAGATCATGCGGCGGTGTCTCCAAGCCTTGATTATATGGAGGAGACCTTGGTTCCTATCCCAGGGTCCAGTGTTGGGAGCTCTTTGCCATCGAGTTGCGCTCTCGACAGATGCTTCCCTCACTGGCTGGGGAACAGTAATGGAATGCCGCTCAGCTCAAGGTCTGTGGAGGAGTCTTCATCTCTCTTGGCACATCAACTGCTTGGAGATGATGGTGGTCTTCAACGCATTGAGACACTTCCACCCAGATATAAGGGAACATCATGTGCTTGTCTGGTCAGACAACACATCGGTGGTCTCTTACATAAATCACCATAAATCGCTCGCTTCCACTATGCAAACTGGCGCACCAGATCCTCCTGTGGTCCCTAGGGAAAATTCTCTCCCTGAGGGCAGTGTATATTCCGGGGTACCAAAATATAGGAGCAGACATCCTTTTGAGACAGGGGCTAAGGCCAGGGGACTGGAGACTCCACCCCGAGGTGGTCGAGTATATATGGGAAGTTTATGGCCGAGCGGAAGTGGATCTGTTTGCGTCTCAGAACACGACGCACTGTCCACTCTGGTTTTCCCTCACACTTCCAGCCCCTTCGCTATGGTACAGTCATGGCCAAGGCTGCGTCTGTATGCATTTCCCCCAGTTGCTCTACTCCCTGGAGTTCTGGAAAGAGTCCGCCGGGGTGGATTAAGCCTACTACTGGTAGCACCACGCTGGCCAAACCGATTTTGGTTCACGGACCTGATCTCTCTCCTCAACGGCTCTCCCTTGGAGATTCGTCGTTGATGCAGCATCTCGTTCCCTTCTCAGGGAACCTGAGACGTTTTCTTTGGTAATCAACAGCATGTCACTAATAGACCTTTCGTTTTTAGCCCAGAATATTCCATTAAATAAGCTAAAAACAACCACATTATTGTCAGGAACAGCACATCACAAATATGATTGCAGATAGGATTGTTTTTCAGCAAAGCAAAACAGTGTGCAGTTTTATGCTGTTATTTCTGTGACTGCTGCCCGTGTAATTTTGCCTTCTTGATGAAGAAAACAGAGGCTAAAAAAAATCACTGCAATGATTTTAGGACAGAACAACAACACATCTGCACCTACTCAGATACCATGAAAACATGGAAAATAATAAGATGATAGCTGATCCTGAAGACAAAAACATCTTAAAACTATGTAAGATTTGCCAGTCTCCAGGCCAGGCCTGGTTTGCTGGTTTGTCAGTGGTTTTGGGTAAAGTGCCAGGCTGGGAGACTTAATCCAGAACAATCATGCCACTGAAAATAACATCAACCTGTAGGGAATATTAAATGTGCTGATCCAGCTAGTGCAGCTATTCATATAAAATATAATGTCAATAAAACAATACTTAATTTAGATTAAACCTATTCCTGTGCTGTACAGTGAAAGCATTTATCTAAAGACATTATGAAAACTACAGGTCTAAGTTAACAGTGTGAAGGGGGTTTATTTTATTCAGTACGTTACTGTTAAAATTTCTGAGGTCGGTAAGATTTTTTGGATGAAATTTCTTACGTTCACTGAGGCTCTAATGTTCAAAGTAAAAAACAAAAAATTCAATATTTTTGAAATATTATTACAATTTAAAACTGAAGTTGAGGTATTCCCCAATAGCGTCATATCGACGCAGTTCGAGTTCTCTTTCGAAAGGGAACAGCTGTTTTCTATATGAATATACTGTAAAATGTAATTTATTCCTGTGATCAATTATATCGATTACTCCAGTCTTCAGTGTCACATGATACTTCAGAAATCGTTCTAATATGCTGATTTTCTGCTCAAGAAACATTTTTAATTATTAGCAATGTCAAAATCCTTTATGCTGCTTAATGTTTTTGTGGAAATTAAATATATTTTTTAAGAATTCTTTGATAAACAGAAAGTTCAAAAGAGCAGCATTTACTTTGACATAGAAATCATTTGTAAATTTATAAATGTCTTTACTTTTGCTCTGTCAAATTTAATGCATAATTTTTGAAAAAGTATTATTTTTTTATTATTATTTTTTTATTGTACCAACCCAAAACCTTTGAATGGTAGTGCACATGCAGTTTTTATAACCTCATTAATTGACTAATTAATTAAATGATAACGTCTATATGGAATAACTAATCTATCTCCATTGGAATAAAGTTTTACATCTTAATCTCACACTATGTAGTACATGCATGCACAAAATGAGACTAGCAGATTAATGCTGTGATTTGTGTATTGGATGAGCAAATGAAAGGTTATGTGCACATTCAAATCACATTCATAAGAATTCAAAATCACTGGGAAACATGTTCGCAATTTCGTTTTGGTGCTGCTAGTGGAAATGATACACATCACCTGTAATTCAGTCAACCAGATAATATCAACTCAAAAATGTTGAAATGTTCCTTACAGATTGTGATTTTCCTCCTGCAACCGGCACATAGTTGATCTTGTAGTTTTGGACTCGTCCAGGAGCGTGATCCCATTTGGCGGTGAGGGAGGTGGTGGTTGCGTTGAACACCTGGAGGTTTTGAGGAGGTCCACTAGGAGCTATAAGAGAAAATACTGATATTTCAGTTTTGCATTCTAAAACATAATTAATGTCAAATGTCATATCTTGAAAATAACAGACTCACCAGGTGTAACAAGTTTGGTCACTGAGCACGGAGAGAAAGAGTCAGAGTTTGTCAAATTCACATGTGGTGACTGAAATACAGTATATAAAAAAACTCAAGTTTATTAAATGGATTTTGTGGTTTCTTACATGTACGTTGTCTGCCAAAAAGATCTTCGCTCTCAGACTCATCGGGGTAAATGGCAGTGACCGAAACATCATAGAGGGTATCCGGCTCCAGGTTCTCCAAGACGGAAGTGGTGTCCTCATTGCTCAGGATATCCTGAGAGTGTGGTATTAGACGCATTCAGTACTGTACATCTGCTAAACATTAAATTACCATTTACCAGTACTGAGATACAAACAATGCTAAAGCTAGTTACAAACTGCTAGATACAAACAATCACTATTGCATGAAGCGGTGTAAAAAGTACTGAGAAATTGTACATGTAAAGATAGATTTCATGTCAAGAATTTTACTCACTTATAAGTACCTTCTGTCTTCATTTATTTGACAATAAAGAAAAAGACTATTTTAACTTTTAAAAAACTGAGAAAATATTTAAATCATATGACATATATACATGTCTACATGTAATTGTAATGGAGTAAAAAGTGTAAAAGTAAAAGTACAAATATCGGGTAACAATTTACAAAAAGAATCATTAGTTAACATTAGTTAATCTAACATGAACTAATAATGAGTAATACATTTGTTACAATATTTTTTAATCTTTGTTATTATTAGCTAATAAAAATCCATCTGTTCCTTGTTCGTTCATGTTAGTTCACAGTGCATTAACTAACACATTTTAATGTTAACGACATTTGATTTTAATAATGTATTAGTAAATGTTCCAATTAACATGAAATAAGATTAATAAATGCTGTAGAAGTATTGATAATTCTTAGTTCATGTTGACTAAAGTAGTTAACAAATTAAATACTTCACACTTATGATTGCATGTAATATTTATGAATTTATGGGAAGGAGATTAATTAGATGAATCAGAACTCAAGTTGTGTCTCTGATGTCTTACATATTGAAAGTTTGTTTCTCCGCTCTTGGTCCAGCCGATGCGGTAGAGCGCGACATCAGGAGCGCCGTGCTCCCAGTGAGCCCTGAAACTGGTGTGGGTCACTTGAGAGAACCTCAAGTTTTTCGGAACAGGAACAACATCTAAAACCAACAGGAAGAGAAGTTGAGTTTTGGGTTACAATCAAAAATATGAAACATTTAAAAAACAAGTATTATGCCAGATAACAGAGATTATTTACTGATGATGCTGTTACCTGTAATGGCTGTGTTAAGCATTGGGTTTCCGGTCCCAGAATCATAAATCGGAGTCACAGCCACATCATATTCTGTTTGGGAAATTAGATTATCCAGTCCTCTAGACGTAACATCCCCATCAACTTCAAGCTAAATTGAAATATGAGAAGTACAGTTATGGCCACACAATCCCCCAGGTGGTTTCAAATGTCATGACCTATACTACAAGGCAGTTGAATGCTTGAATCTGATTGGTTGATGAACGTTCTAAGGTGTGCAATTATTTTCAGGTAAATGCATGGCTAAAGTAGTTCCAGGCAGGTCTTGACCGCATTACAGTTCCATATCACTTTGTGTAGTTGACTGTAATAACAGAAAATAGGATACAATTCATAACAAGAAAAAACTTGCAGTCCCATGCACTTGATCTGCAATTTTCAATGTCTAACTTCACAATCAATGGAAACATGCAGTTTATTTTTTAATAAATAAAGTATATAGTCTTACCTATAATCAATAGAAAATTAAACTGAATATATAAATAAATTGATAGTCCTGCTGCATGGGTTTTCGCCGATAATATAACAAATAAATAATTATTGATAGGCCTACTTGTTAAAAGGGCTTTGTGTTTCATTTATTATAGTCTACTGTCAATAATAGAAAAAAGAATGAACGAATTAATTAAAACGAATTGAATCAATAAATAAATAATAATATTGACGCACAATGCTTTTCTGTCTCATCACTGCATCCTCTCTATCTCTCTCTCTCTCTCTCTCTCTCTCTCTCTCTCTCATAACCGCATTAATAAGTGCATAAAGCCGGGGACACACTTTAAGGCCGGTAATGAATGTAATTTGATACTTATGACTGATCATGCCCAAACGTGTGTTCAGGGCGTTCAGTCTGTGTTCACAGTCGGTGTTTAAAATCTGCTACAGTCAATGGAAACAGATGGAAACAGTCCTTAAGTGTGTTCCCAGCATTAGTCTGCTATCAGTGGCTCAAACCTCCGTTACTAACTCTAAAATGACGTTTTGGAATTAGCAACGGAGGCATAGGATTAGATGCGTAAGAAATTTGTCCTACATACAAGAGCGTTTTAATGACAGAAACTTGACAAACGTCTTGAAATATATCATCTGAACAATGTTTTTCGAGGTGTGGTAACTGTAGTATAAGCGGAATAATTTACTCCGGGCCGTTGAATTATTAGAAAAATAACGCATACCCGAGGTGGTAATGTGGTCACAACACAAAGCGGACCTCGGGTATGCATTATTTTTCTAATAATTCAACGGCCTGTCGTCAATTATTCCTTACGTAAAGCATAGTCAGTAACACAAACCATTAGATTAAGATAAGGTCTGTGGTGAAAACAAGCTCAAGATATTTTCACGCTTTATTTTACGACATAAAATACATCAGTAATGTTTTTTTCTTGAAAAAGTCGGTAGCTAACAAGTGTCTAATGTGACTACACAGGTACCCAGTAGCCTACTGGCTGGAAGGAGATGCAATTAAAACATCTTTATCTATTGACAAGCAAAATATAAAGAGAAAATATTTCTATATAGAGAATATATTTCCAGCATCCCTGCGTCCATACATAAGACCAGGGCTTGACATTAAACACCCGCCAACCTGCCTAATGCGTGTGTATTTCAGCAGTGGCGTGTAACGCTGTCAATCCTATTAGACACTTTGACGGGTTGAATTTTATATATAATATATACATTTTTCAACTGTAGTGTTTAAAAAGGCATCTGAAATTATAAACTAAGTGCAATGTAGTGTTGTCAAAAGTTAAAAAAAAATCATACATATCGATACTGAAATATCTGAAACACTTCCAATCCTCATTTTCTGCAGAATAGATACACGATACCAGCTGCTCTTTCTCTCTCTCATCTCTCCGACAGGGAGTGACACACAAACTCGTCTCTCCTCACTCACTCCTTTCATTTGCTCCGGATGAATATTGTTGGTGTTACAGGGCTTGAATTTTGGCTTGGGATTGTGCATATTGTGCATTATTTTACTCATTCCCGCAGATTTTGTGTTCATACACATATTGCACACATAAAGCCGCCTCTCAGAATAAATTGAGTTATTTTTCACTGCTTATTGCACTTAAACAGTCAAATAAACACAAAATAATGTAAAAATGCTGGTCTTGGCAAGTATTCAGGTAAACAGAGACAAGTTTTAAAAGAACGTAACAGTTGAGAAAGAAAATACACGTGTAAAAGTATAATGGATGTGTGCATCAGGTTTTAAAGTGACAGCAGCCTAATATACCTGCTGCCAAATTATGAGATAATATTAAAAATATCTATATAGCAGTTTTTCCCAATGGGACCGATGTCAAAATTGTGGCCAGTAAAAGTGCTGAGTGGCTAGTAACTTTAGAAAACCACTAGCGACAGTGGCTGGAGAGCAAAAAAGTTAATGTCATGCCCTGTATGAATATATATCTCAATGGAGCTGACTGTCTTAAAAAAAGTTTTGATGGCATTTTACCTCATCTTACCTCCATATAATGCCTAATAAAATAGAAAACCACTAGTGACAGTGGCTGGAGAGCAAAAAAGTTGATTTTAAGTCCTGCATAGGACTAGCGGATTGGATGGATAGAGTTTATGTTTTACCATGAGAACTCTAAAAAATCAACAAATGGCTTTAATGTCTGCTGCCTTTGATGTGACAGCTCATGCACATCAGAATACTCGCTAGTGAAGGGCTTGGGACTGTGTGCGCCAATAGCCTCGTGGGCAGCGCACCGACTACGCATAGTTGCGTAGTCCGAGTTCAAGTCCCGGCTCGTGGACCTTTCCCAATCCCATCCCCCTCCCTTTCCCTTCAACTTCACTTCCTGTCAACTAACTGTCCTATCATAATAAAAGGCAAAAACACCAAAAATAAATCTTCAAAAAAAAATCATCTTCATCCCTTCTCAGGCTTCCATCCACCTGGGCCCACATTTGTGCGCATGTTTGTTTCATCTTTTAATCCCAGAACGAAGAGTTATGAGCAGCACTGAGTCATGATTAATGCCTCAGGATGTGGAGCAGTGCTGACGCCAAAACTGCCACTGAGAGTTAAAAAAATCATAGTGGGAAAAAAATCCCACCCATAAAATACACATCCCAGAGCACTGGACTGCTGCATGCCACTCCAAACTCCATCTTTTCTTTTTTGTCGGCTGTCTGTTCTAGGAATCTTTGGTAGATGATCGGCGTAACTGAAGCCCTGGAGAGCAGCTGTACTCTTTCGGCAGCTGCTGTCTGCACTGAGTTGTGTAACGTAATTGCTGATATGTTAAAAGGTCCCAAATCCATCAACATGAGTTTCTTGGTCATCTGCCTGGATGCATTGTGTAAACAGACAGGAATCTTTCCAGAGGAAGGCTTCCACAGTGACCAAGGAAGGCTTTGCACATTTGAAAACAAGATTGTTGTTTAACAGCAGATAAGCTGTCCACACAATTAATCTCAAGTGTGGTGCTACACAAAGCGTGGACAGCAGGCCCTCCAGCCTGGCATGTGGCTCGTCAGAAAACATAAATGTTACATGTGCAAATTACTTTTCCCCTCTGCTATTAGACCTCTCCAAAACCCTCTTACTGAAATGCGCTGAACGCCCTTTATGCTTTCTGTGGTTAGCATACCTGCAAATTTCGGCTCAGCAAATTTTCTAAAAAAAATTATTGGATTCATCAGTTGAAGTTGTTTGGGAAAACAGTCAGCTCCATTCAGATATATATTCATACAGGGCTTGACATTAACTTTTTTGCTCACCACCCACTGTCGCTATTGGTTTTCCAAAGTTACTAGCCACTCAGCATTTTCAACGGTCACAACTTTGACATCAATACCATCGGGAAAAACTGCCATAAAGATATTTATAATTTGATCTCATAATATGTCAGCAGGTATATTAGGCTGCTGTCACTTTAAGACCTGATGCACAAATCCATTATACTGTTCGCGTGCGTTTTCTTTCTCAACTGTTTATGTTCACTTAAAACATAACTGATTGTGTTTACGTGAATACTTGCCAAGACCTTTTTTTTTACATGTTTTTGTGTGTATTTGACTGTTTGAGTGCAGTAAGCAGTGAAAAATAACTCAATTTATTCTGAGAGGCGGCTTTATGTGCCTCACTGAGTGTGAGAACAAAAACGAGCAAAAAAAAGTAAATTTATGAGCAATACAGTACGCGCAAAAAAAGTCAAGCCCTGTAACACCAACAACATCCGGAGCAAATGAAACTAGTGAGTGAGGGGAAAATGAGCCTTGGTATCGAAAAATAAAAATTGTTGACAACACTACATTGCACTTAGTTTATTATTTCAGATGCCTTTTAAAAGACTACAATTGAAAAATGCATACATTATCAAATACAACCCGAAAAAGTGGCTAGTAGGAATGACTTTATTACACGCCACTGCTGAAATACACACACATTTGGCGGGTATTAAAAGTCAAGCCCTGTATTTTATCACAAATCTCATGAATGGCTTATTTCAATGTCAGAACAGCTAATTTCGTGAGTTTGCAGGTATGGGTTATGGCCTTACCTCCTTCGCTTCTCCCTCATCTGGCTTGTAAGTGATGATGTATTTACGAACGGCGCCGGGCGAGGCATCCCAGTCCAGTTGCATTGTGCTGTGGGTAGCATCTGTGATCCTCAACTCACCGGATGGAGGAAGAGGCACTATGAAGATGGGAGAGATTCAAGAAAAAGAAAAAAACAGACAAACAAACGATGAGAATGTGATAGTCTGCAAAACATCCCTGCTGAGAGGAAGAAAGCCCTAGTGCCACCTACGGGTCACCCCCTGATCAGTGAGAGGGTCACTGGCGTAATCGCCATACATGGCGAAGACGGAAACGCTGTAGGCCGTGTTGGGGCGAAGTTTCTTCAGCTGGACATCAGTAACTTTTCCTTTCATACGCATCTGTGAAGGTCAACCACATCACAAATCAAAGGGAAGGTTGACTTGTTCACAGGAACATGATGGAATAATCTCTTATGACCGTGCTGAAAAGACCAGCATGAATTTCCAAGCTTGTTTAAGGTGGTCAGTGCTGCTTTAAGGAGGGATATGAAGAATGAACCAGGATTTTTATAAACTAAAACCATTTTAAAAAAAAACTATTTCTTTAATATTAAATTTCTTGAAATCAAATAAACATTAACTGAAATAAAATAAAATAAATTTATTTTTAAAAAACTTGTTTTATTTCAGGTAGATGCAAAGGCAAAATGTATCATTTTTGTTTAGTTTAAGTTTAGTTTAGTTTAAGCACTAACATAACTCAAATTAAATAAATAAAAACTAGAAATTAAAAAAATTACATAAACAACAAAATTACTAAAACTTTAAAATTAAAAGAAAAATTGAAAATATGAAAAGAAAATTTCATTCAAAATATAAAAAAAAAACTATAGTAGTATATTAATGATGCTAAAATAACACTGGGATGTTAACTGAAATGGAAAAGCGAGTGAGATATTTTAACAAAGAGTTACAAAGTTACAGAGAAAAGGATGTTTTTTTAGAAAACCATGATCAATCATGGCCAAGAAAGTAAACATGGTTCATTTTGATTTCATCTTGACTTTAAGCTATTTAAGAAAACGGATGCAGAACTGCTGGAGATCATTATCCAGAACACAACATATGCTGGTCTTTTCAGCAGGGCAGTTTAAGCACAAATACTTTTGAATCCTTTATATAGCTTTCTATAATGGAAGAGAGTCTGATTTCACTCTTGACCTATACATTTTCGCAAACAAAAACCACAGAGAAAGTATTTTGCTCCTATCAAGCAAATTCTCATTATACCCTCTATTTATTTCTGTATCCCAACACTGCAAAAAAAAATTATGTTCCTACAAATTATGTTCTTTTAATTTTTTTGTTCTTACATAATTAAAAAAAAAAAAAAAAAAAATATATATATATATATATATATATATATATATATATATATATATATAAATTCTTACCCCATTGGTAGATTTTTGTCTTGTAAAACTGCATTTCTTCCCTTTCTTTTTAAGAAAACAAGACTTAATATCTTATGTCATTTTGCTTCTCAAGTAAATGCATCTTGATTCAAAGATGTTTAGATTTATGTACTGGAAAAATACTGATGTTTTTTTTTTTCTTTCAGTAAAGATATTATGAGAGGGTCTACCAACTATTATTGTCTAAACTAGCAGCACAAAATCTCTAAGCATATTCTTTCTTTCTAGCTATTTTGAAACATCTGCTCTCTGAGACAAACCCTGTGGACATCAGATTCTAGCCAGAACTGAAGTAGAGATCTCTGGATCTTCCCACTATGTGAAATACTTGAAAGAGAAACAGTGCTAAAAAGCCCCAGAGCACTAATGAGCGTTATTTTCCAAAAGCTGCAAAATAAAGCACGTTTCTGAACCCATTAAATGTAGACCTACCACCTTTGGTATCTCCAATATCTCCAAAAATGCTTTCCATTTCCTCTTTCTTCTACAGTATGTCATAGTTGTTGACAGATTTGAGCTGCATAAGACAACTGGGTTTCCATTAGAACATTTGGTCCCTTCCAATAAGTACAAAACTATTTTCATTTACACTTTTTTCACTTATTTTTTAAATATCCATCTTCATATTGAAGACTGCACTGCACTTTCTTACTCTGTGTTTTTTACTTATTTTTCAGTACAAATATCTAAACATTCCTAAAACAAGATACATTTACTTGAGTGTTAAAGCAACACCAAGGAACTTTTCCTCTGCGGTCACGCTACAGGTTGGAAGCGGAATTGTCCATTACCGCTGTCGTAAATAATTTAGCCTACCGCAGCTTACTGTCGCACGCGCACGCTCGCTGTTTATCCAGCACCGGAAAAGCCTGAGCTGGTAACACTTACATTGGACATTTCAGTCCGGCCAAATTCCTGTCTGTCTCGAAGACAGAGCCTCTGGACACTTGCTTTTAGATAAGGGATCCAACCCAAGGGACTGCAAAGCTGACAGTGAACTACTCGTCCCGGATCTCAGAGACGGGGTATCCATGAGAGCATGATTCAGCATAGCGCTTACAACCCTTGCCAGCGAGGAGAGTTTCTCTGCTTGATCCACAGATCTACCCAGCGCTTGTGTTTCAAAACACTGAGGAGGCCTGAAAAGGCCTAAGGACTGATCTAACTGGGAGGCCATCAACCATCTAAGCTGTAAGATAAGCTGTTTACACAGCGCCTGCAACCATCTGACCAGACTCAGGAGGCTGAGTACTCATAGTGACCCTCAGTGAAGGGAGCACATGGCCTGCCTGGTAGGCAAACCAGGCTGTAGGCTAGATAAACGCGCAAGCTCGCCTTCAGAAGCTGCCTGCTAACGCCAGCTGAAATGATAGCAAGCGACCACTAGCTGCCAGAAACCAGCGTCGCTGGGAGACCACTTAGAAGGAGGCCTGGTGATGCCTACTACCTGATAACCAGAGGGCTGGCTACCTAGTGCCCATATTTGCCCATCCTCGGGACTTCACCTTCAGAGAGGCCTGATGAGGCCTACTACCTGCCTTCAGGGAGGCCTTGAGAGACCTACTACCTGATAACTAGCTAACTAGCCAGTCTATTCTGCTACACACATATACCATTGGGAACCATACTACACCAACACAAATATTGAGGCCACCCACAGGGCGCCTAATAAGGCTAGCTACCTGGTCGCAGCTAAAATGTATGTCCCACAACGTTAGAACTCCTTTCCGAGGAGTCCTGTTTAAGGCTTACTACCCATCAGTGAGTCTACTGCCCAAACAACTAAGGCCAACAACCTGAGGTTAGCTGGCCTACCGCGCCCTCTTGGGGGCTGCCCAGTTAAGGAAGCCTGCTGAGGCCTAATACCTAACGGCGCAGCCTTCGTTGGCAGATAAGCTGTTTACACAGCGCCTACAGCATCCTGGTACCTAATCACACTGCCCATGTACTCAGCAAAAAACGCAGCATCCTTTAAGCAAGGGAAGTACAACATACACCACTCTGCCTCAACGGAGGCCCCAGATTTAGAGGCCTACCATCTGTATGCATGGGCGTTAGCTCATGGCAATGCTCCGGCTGCATGGGAGCAAACTTCGAAAACCAAAAAGAAGTGAAGGTCAGACCTTTCCGCTATACCCGAGCCATAATGGTGCGAGGTAGGATAATACAGAACTGAAAGTGAAGTACTCAGACCTACCCTGTATAGCGCCCTGTCGCTCGCACACAGACACACTCGCGCACTATCGAGAGGAGAGGGCTATGATATAATCATGCCCTCAGGGGAGATGATCCATCTCTGACGCTGTGTGCGTTTGTGCTGGATCACCTCCCTCAGATCCCTCTTCTTGAAGGAGTCTATTAACTTTCCAACCACGGAGGTGCCGAAAAGCTCAGAGGGGGAAACCAGCGAATCGAGGAGAAAGCCTTTCTCTTTCTCCCCGATGTCAGCCAGGTTCAACCACAGATGTCTCTCTGTGACCACTCTCGCCACCATCGACCAGCCGATCACGGCAGCAGTCTGTTTGGTGGCCGGGAGAGCTAGATCTGTGGTGTGGCGCAGCTCAGTAACCGCCCCCTGGTCGAGATCCCCCAGCAGATCAGCCTGATATACCTAAAACACCCCCATGGTGTGCAGGGCAGCACCGGCCTGACCCGCTGACGTGTATGCTCTGCCATTCAACATCAGAGAGACTAGCCCGCTGATGTCAGTGAATACGGGCAAAATATGGGTTCTTCCATGTCATCTCGATGTATGGACATTGGGAAGAAATGGAAGGCTTACCTGAGCTGGTGGTTTATGACTGGGGAGAAACCGATCTTATCGCAAGTTATTTCTCCCCCAATGCGCAGCCACAGCAACTACAGCCTGCCCAAGGCGCGTTCCATAACACCAACCCGCTCTGCATACTTTGGGCAAGATGGTTGAGAAGATTCAGGATCTATCCGATTATCACCAGCCTCATCAGCCATCTCCTGTTTGTCCGGAAGAGCACTCGCTGACGGACTAAGTTCTCTTTTCTTTTTTATAGAAAAGCTTTCGTCATCCACCTCCAGCTCACCCTCGTCAGCTGCCAACTCTCAAGGCGATCAGCAAGCTCCATCTGGGAACCCCATAACGCATGTCGCCACTCTGCTTTTTAAAAAAAAAAATTTGCACAAGCGGAACCTGAGCTGCGTGGTCTAGACGTCGAACCCTCTTCTCTCGAGAAGAGGGCAAGACGAGAGTGGAGCGTTCTCAAAGAAAAACACTCACAATTTGCACAGGCAGTTCCCTCGGGACCTGCCTGTGCGCGCTCTTCCTTCCCAGACAGAAAACGCAAAGTTTTTGTGCATCACAATATCTTCAGCACGGGTCTGTACACTTCTCAGTGCATTTCATAATTACCTGCATTTTCAAGCGCTTAAAGACAGAACAGTCCCTGAAGACGAAAAGATGATTATCATGTTTGCAAGGCGCCCTTATATACTTCCAGGTCGCACGTTAATGATTCATGGGCTGTAACCGGTCAATTTGATTGCCGTGATTGGATAGTAATTTCAGACACCTGTCACACCTGAGGCGTTCCCCCTTAGCATGAATTGACGCAGTGCGAGTTCCCATTCGAAAGGGAACTTATGTTTCTAATAAGTAACTAGATAAGACAACTTAGGGTGTGAGTGTGTGCAGACTACATTGTAGAACAAAACTTCAAAGTATAGTCAAAGATATGCTTCATTTTACACATAATTTGAAAAAACCCATAGGAAAAACTCAAAGGATCCCGTTGCGAATTAGACTTCGGGGTTGTGACATCATACCTGCACCACTCTATTGATGAGTTCAAGTTCTCCTGGGAAGTTTGCATTTACGAGTTGGGAAGACGTTTTTACGACGTCAGGTGATTTTAAGTCACTAATGTTCATGTTAATGTTTGGATTAGTTTATGAAGCCACTTTACATTGTTATTTTACAATGCTATAATATTTTGTGCAGGGAATAAGCTTATTTTGTTGTAAATAAAAATTTGACAATAGCCATGTTTAAATTACAGATTTGCGCAAAACTTTTGATATTTTCTAAATGTCGATAAAAAACTGTTGCGAAATGAGGGTGTTTCCATTAACCTATGTTATGAGACTAAAACGTCATATATTGCTATTGCGATAAGTCATTCCCAAAAATCATGGCAACGGATGTTGGTAGGTTTATGTATATCCCAGCTACCGCACTAGCCATTATTTTAAATGGAAGGAGACGTAGGCTTGTTATTCAAGCATTAATGGCAAGGAAAGCCACTTATATTTGTGAGCTGCACATATGAGTTGTTTCTCCCTCATATCTGCTTCAAGGTCTTGATAAATTGTGGCGTTTATTTGTTTTTTTGAATCCAGTATCCCCGTAATACTATTGTCTTTTTTGAGTCTTAATTTATGAGTCTCGTCATCTGTCCAAACACACCGAACCTTCTTTAGTGAATGATTGACGTTTACTTACGCTAGGTGACTTTTAAATGCATTTCCATTGCAGTTTTGCAAAATATTCCTTTTTCGAATTGCCTGAAAAACCACCTTATGCGAGCTTTTTTGCGATATATGGGAATTTTTGCGAAATTTACATGTTTCCATTGGACGTAAATTCAATTTAGATTTGCGCAATTTGAAGGGTAATGGAAATGCGGCTAATGGCACTGTTAAATACCATTAAGTATTGTGATATTCCACCATGTTTCTCACTGACATGCCCCCAACTGGTAAACTCTGGGCTAAAAGAAAATTCAGAGCTTCCAGTTCGTATTTCAGACATTGTGGTGGCATTCATGTGCATTCAATTGATAAATACAATCTTATCGACATGACTTAAACGCACCATGTTTGACTCTGGTAAGCCTATCCATAGCAGGCTGGTGGGGGTGGCCTTGGACGGCAACATGCCCAGTGCAATTATGGGTGTTGAAGTTTCCCTACCTACCGATATTTGTCAAAAGGGAAGGCAACAGCATTTTTTCTTTGTTTTTCTCTAGTCAGGTCTCAGTCTCTAGTCAAAAAATGCCACGTTTTATTGAAAGTATCCCTTTAAGTAATTTTAAGTCAACTAAGTAAGAAAATGATTTTTTTTTGCAGTGTGGACAATGTGAGATTGGGCTAGCAGTTTGGGCAGTGGTTAAACTGTGTCGTCACCGTACCTCCAGCTCTTCAGAGGGTTCAGTGGCGTTTAGAGCATTGTAGAGAAGCATGTAGCCTGTGGCCCCTTCGGCCGCATTCCATCTCACATTCATGGTGGTGGAGCGCACCTTGTAGATGTTCATGTTCCTCACAGCACTGCGAGGCACTACAGAGGGGAACATGACTTTTCTCTCTTTCTCTTATTCATTTCGATCCCTGACTATCCTTCTAAGCGAACTGAAGCTCGGATGGGAACATGGAAGCATTCCAGGTGGATTGATGGATGCGTGACCAGGTGGAATGATAGACGATGGTTGGATGAGAATGATCATGGGATACACGCGTGATGGAAATGATTTACAGACTGACAGACAGATATGCAAATGTAGACATATTCACGGCAAAAAATATTTTCTTACTATGGTATTTTTGTCGTTTTCCTAAACGAAATCTTAACATTCTTAAATCAAGATTTACTTGAGAATCAAAATGACTTAAGATCAAAATAAAGTTTCTGTATTAACTTGATTAAATCAAGAACAAATATCTGCCAATGTGGTAAGAATAATCAACTTAATTCAAAGGTAAAAAAAGATTATTTTTCTTACCCCACTGGCAGCCATTTTTTCTTGTTTAAAGCATAAACTTGGTTAAATTTGATACATTTTTCAGAAAACAAAACTTAATATGTCATGTCATTTTGCTTCTCAAGTAAATGTGACCTTTGATATTTGTACTGGAAAACAAGTCAAAATACTGAGTAAGAAAATACTTTTTTCAGTGTAAAGACAACATGTTTGTACATTAAATCACACAGTGACACTTTGCGGTGCAAAGCAGGCAGCATCATGCCGTATGAAACACGGTCACATTCAAAGCTCTGTGAAAGGAATATGATGGCATTAGGGTTAAATGTGGCAAATAGAGTACGGCAATAATAGCACATTTATTAGCAATGTACATTGCGTAGCATTTTAATTGCACCTTCTCATTGTCTGGCTAAACGTCTGCAAATCCTGGTCATTTTTAACCAGTAAAGATGTAAAATATCAATAATTTGCTTTACAGTAACATACAGTAAATCTATTATGCTCAGCAAGGATGCACTGATTTGATCACACAGTAAAACAGTAATATTGTGAAATATTAATACAACTGTTTTCAATGGGAATATATTGTAAAATGTAATTTAATCCTGATTAAAGCAGAATTTTCAGCATCATTACTCCAGTCTTCAGTGTCACATGGTTCTTCAGAAATCAGTCTAAGAAGATGTTTTGCCGCTCAATAAACATTATTATTATCAATGTTCAAAACAGTTGTGCTGCTTTATATTTTGTGGAAACCATGATACATATTTTTTCAGGATAATTTGATGAATAGAAAATTTTAAAAAAGCCAATAAACGTCTTTGCTGTCATTTGAATCAAATTAATGCATCCTTTACTGAATACAAGCGTTAATTTCTTTCAAATAAAACTTTAGATATGTTTTTGTGAGAATCAGCCAAGTTTTGTGTGACACAATACATGTTAATGATTACTTTATATAAATACCATGGTATTTCCATGGTACTCCAAGGTAAATTTACCATATAAAAAGTTCCAAAATAACAAGGTATTATGTCTAAAAATTATATTACCGTGGTATATAGAAGAGCAGAGCCACAACCTCCTTTTAATATGTACTTCCAAAACAGCAATTACATTTGTCCATTGTGGAATTCATTCTGTTTGTGATTATGTTTTGCTGTGTGTTTTGGTGTGCTGACACATATTGTTGAAGAATTGGCTCTGGCTGTTCTGTTGAAGAGTGAATTATGGGTAAATGCACACTTACATGTGGTCTCTGTGCCTTTGAGGGGGTCACTGCTCTCCTCTCCCACCACTGAGTAAACCTTCACCATGTACTCTGTCAGTGGGGTAAGACTTTCCAAGACAACAGTCGTTACCGCCCCGTCGACAAACAACTGCAACAGAGGAACAGAATAAAGGTGAGAACACACAAAAATAGGACATGACTGTGTTTGCAATGAAAACAAATAATAATTTCTAGGTCAAATACAAGTTAGCCTTTCCAAATTGTTTCCAGGCTAGTTTTGTCACCATGTCCTTTTTTGCTTTTTCATTCTGCATCATTTATGTGCATTATTTGTGGTAATGCATTTCAAGTGACGTGCATTATGTAACCAGATTACTTTTTTGATGTAACGGTTAAAGTAATGCATTACTTTAGACATTTAAACATTAACACTGCCCCGCCATCGATGTGTTTTCCCAAGAAACAATGTTTTCATTGTTATGCGGTAGAAGGCGCCATTACGCATCTTCTGAAATAGTACAGAATATCCGGATCCAAAAACAAGCGAAGAAGAAGAACCAAGCAATAGACTCTATTGAATAGAGGTTTGCTTACACAAATGTAAGCTAACGCGATCATCAAACATTTAAAAGCATATAAAACTGCCTAAAGTTACTGAATGAAATGTCAACCCAGGACTAGCTATAGGACTGTGAAGCTTTGGGGGTGTTGATAGAATAAAATGTCTGTTCTTTCCTTTGATATATTGCATGTTCAGATATTCATAAAACAAAATATTCTGGGGGCCATGAAAGTTTTGTGAAAATGATTTTTTAAAAAATGCTGGTGCTGGCTCACAGCTAAAAAAATAAAACTGGTGGGGAAGGACTTAATATTTTTGAGGGGGTTTTTGCTGTTTTTTTTTTTTAAATAATGCATTTTACTTTTCAGTTTGATTAATTTGCTGAAACATTTTTTAAACTACTGAATTAAAATTATCTCTCTTCGTGCGCAGAAACAAAACAAAAGTACAAAATTAACAAAACACATTACTTACAACTTTCAATAAAACGAATTGTACAGTAGCTAATATAACCCTCTAACTTTCAAGAGGTCAGGAAATAAGAAAGACCTCAGAATATGCATTTTTAAAGGAAAAGAAGGTGTATGTTATATATAATGCATAACTGCGTTAAACACTTGCAAAAAAGAAATATATTTTTTTCAAAAGCCCCGGAAGAGAGTGAGCCTCAGCCAGGTGAGAAAAAGTAATTTGAAAAAGTAACTAGTAATTAGTTACTATTTAGGGAGTAATAAATATTGTAACGCATTACGTTTAAAAGTAACTTTCTCATCACTGAAATGATGTTCGATGAGTTGCACACTGATTTAGGACCATTTAGGATTGAGGAATAGTCATCTTGACCTGGATATGAGGTGATCATACCTGTTGTGGTTCTCCTCCTGCTGGGCTCACATACTCTATTCTGTACTTCTCCACAGGTCCATCAGGGCCGACCCAGGAGGCCTGGAAGGAGTAATGGGTCACTTCTGAGGTCGTCAGATCGGTGGGTGGCTCCGGGCCTCCTCCTGTGACAGGTCATGATGGTAATCAGGGTTTAGCCTTTGACCCCCCCACACACACTCCAGAATTACAGTGTTACATGTTTACTGCCATCAGGGTTGTTTCTGATTCTGACCCATTATTCTGTGAAACAAAATCAAGGTTTTCATGATGTTCCTAGTATGTTTTAAACTTATTTTGAATTTTAGAGTTATTTTAGAGTTCAAGTTCATACTGTGAAGCATTTGATTAGAAAATATTCAAATTATTGACTGTTTTTATTGATCAATTTCCACATGTGAATGGATGATTGGATGCTGTATTGTGTTTTCTGGACACAAAGGCCTTGATTGTGGCAATCATTATTACGCCACCATTCATTTTAATATATATATATCCATCTTCATATGCCATTGCAAAGCGGCATATGTGAATTGTGGCTAAATTGCAGTGCCATTATGTTGACGTGTTGATGGAGTGCTATCAACGGCTAGGTCTAAATACGCTTTTCCTTTTCGCTCCCTCTTTTTACAAAACCAAGCCCCTGAAGGCTTGACCTCTTTGTGATGAAACTTTGACACTCTGATACTGATCCAGGCGCAGACAGACATTCCAGGCTCAAAAAAACAAACCAAGAACACAATTGATAGAAGCAAAAAGTACAATATTTGAAAATGAGGGGAAAAAAGGCAAAGCTGTTTGGAAAATTTGAAAAATCGACTGTGTAACATCTTTTAAAAGGGAAATAACTACAATCCCATGAAGCATTGCAAATTTATTTAACAAAAAAAAAGATGATACAATACAAACATATTGACTTATAATCGTTGATTATAAACATAAAATGTTTTTTTTTTTATGTTTGATGAAATAATCAGATATATACAAATGTATAGGTTGCTTGAGTGCAGTGGAACGACTCGATTGCTTTATCCGCAATGCTTGATGAGTGAGTTTTTGCAGCGATTTATGATAATGTCTCAAGTTAAGTCTGTGTTAAAAGTATTATAAAAATTGATGTACGAGATTTTATGATGATGATTATAATTCATTTCTTAATGTCTTTTTTCATGTTGCCATCATTTAAAAATAAACAAAAAAACTCTTGTCACTCAAGACAGTGGGCCCTATTTTATTGATCTAAGCTCATGGTCTAAAACGCAGGGCGCAAGTCTGAATCCACTTTAGCTATTTTAACGACGGGAAAAATGGTCGGCGTGCGCGGCACATGGTCTAAAAGGGTTGTCCCTATTATCTTAATGAGTAATAGGTGTGTTTTGGGTGTAAGGTGCAATAAACCAATCAGAGTCTCATCTCCCATACCCTTTAAAAGCCAGTTGCACTTGCGCCATGGCGGATTCGCTATTTACATGATGGAATTTGCAAGCGGAAACACTGAACGTGTCTCCAGAGCGCAAACAGATCTGAGAATAAAAAAAAATATTGCACCATTGACTTTAGACCAGGTTTTAGTTGGTCAATGGCGCAGTCTATTTCAGTTGCTTAAAAATAGCAACGCACCAACAATGCGCCTGAAACACCCCGTTTTCAGACCCGCAGTCCATGAGCGCAAATTAATTTGCTATTTAAACAACGTGACTGGCAAAAAACAGTTAAGTCGTGCCTGGCGCTGCATTGCGCAGTATATGATAGGGCCCTGAGTGTTACAGTGATTTTTTGACAGTTTAAGGTACTCTATTTAAATTGCATCATGCCTAAAATACACCTTAACGTCCCATTGTAGCACTTATGTTCTTAATCTTTAATCAACAGGTTATAAGCCATTCCTATGAAACAACTTTGCTGTTCCACTGATGTCACCTAGACCTCCATTCTCATATGGACCGCCCACTTATCCACATTTATCCAGTCAATTCCTACTCTACATTTCTCTCATTGACCATCCCTTTTCCCTCAGAAATACTGCATCACAGCGCTGAAATAGTGCAACACACAGTCTCTCAGGCCTTTTGTTTGACCTCAGTCATACCTGGACCCTTGACACTGTTACACAGGTTGTTCGTCAGGTCATCCACGATCTCCAGAAGGACGGAGAAGTCAGCCACGTTGTACATGTGGATATCATCGGGATCAGAAGCGATGGCCCTCAGCTCATTCTCATCTGCGTTCTTTACACCTGGAGATCACAGAACATTTTAAAGTCAGATATTTCGATATTTAACACGATTAGGACTGCACATGTGCATTGGTTGGTCCAGCCTGAAATATAAGCTTTTTTAATGCTATTTCAGTATAAGAAACATAATTTATGGGATGATTCAAATCAGATTTTGTTGCTAATTTGAAATATGTTATTTAAAAGTGAGTTCGGCAAGCAGTTTTTGAGATGTCTGGATTCCCCCATTCAAGTAGATAGGACTTGGTCTTGGATGCCAGAAATAGCAGCCCAGAGGCTTTGCAAATATGGCCGCCGAGTGAACAGATTTTTCACTCAGTATCCAATGTCTTTTTAACTTCAGACCGTGAAGTCTTCCTGACCATAAGGGGAAACTCTTACCAATGGCATATAGTTCAATCCCCTGGTCCCGGAGGTTCTGGGAGTTGACCAAGATGTCATCCTGTGACTTGCCATCAGTAACCAGGACACCGATCTTCCGGGAGTTTGGACGCATCCCAACATTAGGTTTGAAATTGTTCTGAAGGATGTAGTTTAAAGCAAGGCCTGTGGAATAAGGCAATATTGACAATATTAGTCTAATTAATACACAACATGGCCAAAAGTACATGGACATATCGTTCTAAGTCTAGTGAAAACCAATATTAACCCTATAAAGCCTATTGTATCATAATTGATACGCACATTTTTAAGGTCTCTAAATGATGAAAAATCAGTCGCACACAATCAGACTACAGTCCTTCTGTTGTCTGATTGATAGTTTAGAATTTTTTTGCAAATAAAAGGTACTTTAGTATAATTGTACAAACGTCCTCCTTCATGATTCACGTGTCTTTCTGCTGTGGAATCTGCACTGATTTTTATAAAGTCAACATAAGAATAACTTTGATATTGCTAGTAAAATTTCTACTTAACAACAGCAACTTAGGTTTACTCAAAAATCATTTTTAGAAACAAATCTTGTTCAAATGTGAGTATCAAATATGATCATCAGGCTTTTGAGGAAGGTTTATTTGTTCATCTCTCAATCATCATTGCTTTGTATACACTGCATTGTAATAAAAACTACAGAAATGTGTTCATAAAATAAGCATTTAAATTTCATCTTACTAAGACATTATTGGCAGATATTGAGTGACGACTGATATTTATATGCCTTTTATGTAAGTCTTATGTCTGTTATACTGTTTTAAAGATCTCTATGATTTGCACTGCAAGAAGCATCAGAATTGCATCTTAGTTTTTGATCAATTTAAATATTAGCATCTGCACCAAATTGCATATTTTTGCTCAGTTTGAGCCTCTGAATAAATCTGAGGTGTTTTTTCCTCCTCGAGTTTGAGCTCCATATTCTCACTATATCAGACTATATGAGCCATCAAAGATATATCAAATATGATAATCAACAAAAAACACATGCATATTTTTTTTCTAAAAGTTCAATAAACTGTTTAAAATATATATTTTTATGACTATTATTTATTATGTCAGGCTTTACAGTGTTTATGCTATGCTATTCAAAGACAATCTAGAGAACTGATGACAACATGACAACTTTCCACACACACCTTGGGATTTTTCCACCAATGAATGATGCTGGGTCTGAAGTATAGATCAGAATACAATGTGATTTACCTGTCAGAGTGTTTCCTCCTTTGTAGGGTAGATTGGACACGGCATCCAGCAGTTCCTGTCTGGTTTTGTGAGAATTTAGGTGCCACATTGTCTTCGGGTCTCCACTGTACTGTGCCAGACCTATAAACGGACAACACAGTGTTCATATTTATACACAGATGACAGTAGCATTTTCTTACATGTTTCCCCCAAAATGTTTAAAGACATAGCAAGAGTATATGCTATAAAATGCATGTGAAAAATTGAAAAATTCATGAGAAATGTTTTAGGTAATACTGAGATTTGAATTTTGATTGCAAAATTTGGTATCAGTTTGAGACATTGTTCTTCTGAAACTCTAAAGCACAGATGTGAAATTACAAATGTCATTTTTAGGAGAAACATATGTCTAGGAGACATATTTTCTCATGTCTAGGATAAAGAATTGCAATACTAAAGAGATATAGTTCATGACTTTTCCTTCCTATGGGTGTCGTTTAGCTGTGGACCTTCTCGCTAATATAGGATTCAGGATAATTTTCTCTTACCAATCTGGACACGATCCGGTCCGATGTCAAAAACACCCACCATGCGACCAATAAAAGCCCTTATGGTCTTGAAGTTTAGACGACCGATGCTCCAAGATCCATCAACAAGCAGGACGATATCAGCCTGGGCAGTGGTTTTGCACGTTACATCTGTACGACCAGAGAACAATTCAGTCAGTCAGTTAATTATCATAAAATTAATAGTAATAATAATAATAATAATAATATTAATAATAATAACTAGTTTTAAGCAGTCGCAAAGATAAAAATGGATTGTGATTTGTGATGAAGGACGCAGATCGAATCTTAGGACACAAAATATTCACACAGTCATGCAAAGCATGACAAAACCGTTTATTTGGCATTTTGAAATGATGATACATTTTACATATTGTGTTAAATAACATATTTTAAACTATAAACTCTTTGTTCGTAAGAGACGTCTTGGTCTGTGTCCCATCGCGCTGTCTCTCCAGATACCTGAAAGAAGGGAAAAGAGGGGAAGCGCCGCCCGTCTGGCCCTGCTCAAAGAGAACATGTTGCATAATTGTCTGATTTGTAGATCATTCCCTCAAGCAACAAAAAATAAGGATGGATTCCACTCAATCGATATAGCCAGCTAATATCTTAAAATGCTGTGGATATTATGAAATGTTTTATCTAGACACTGTGTGAGAATTTCTTAGTAGCAATAAAACAAATTATCTGAGGCTTTAAAATAGACTTACTGTCCAAACAGGTGTTCATTCTCAGTTGTAATGTGGAATTCTCACTTTTAAATTACGACTCCTTGCACCCTAAACACTAAGGCCAGGAACATACTTTAAGTAAAGCAAACACCGATGCAAATGCTTGGTCAATGCATTGCACGCACACAATCCCGTTGTAGCTATCTCTGCATGCTAAACTAAAATATAAGAAAGTATTTTAACTGTGGAAATGTTAAACAATACCTTTCACAAGCTAATTTTAACTAATGTCAACTTATTCTACTAAACCTGAACCTCACAGCCTGACTCTACTAAATCTCTAATGAGAGTTAGTTGACATGTAGTTGCAAATTTACTTATAGTTAGTAGCATGTTTAAAGTGGACTACCAAAATAAAGTGTAACAGTAAACTTTTATTGAAAATAGATAAAGCAGATGTATGATTTTAAATAGTTACCTAACTATCAGATCTGCTGTTTCCTATTAGAGTCATGTGTATTCCATTCAATTAACTGTTCAATGTGGCTCCTTTACGTTTAGTGGCCAAAATGGCAAAGACAATATTGAAAATCTGCATGTTGAAATTGACATTAACTAAGAATAATAATAAAGTCTTTGCTCGTATGTATTACTGTTTGTTCATAATGTACCTAACTAATTTTAACAAATGGAACCTTAATGTAAAGTGTTACCAATTCAACTTGTAAAATGCAACTTTTTTGTTTTTGTTAGTGTCTGTCGCATGCAGATGACAAGCTGTGCATTACACCTCAGCTCTTGCCTGGGAATATTTCCCTTTCCCTCTCCCGCTGGTGTCGGTCGGCCGACCCTCACCATCGGATCTGTTTCCAATTAGAATCGACATTCCAGGCCAGGGTCAGCAGACCATGTGCAAAGCTTTCATTCTGTATGTCACTTTTTTCCTAACCAAGTTGTAAAGCATTGGTAATTGTAAGCAGATAATCTTTCTAGCTCTTGAAATTCAAGAGTCCTTTCATGCGAAGGTAGAGACATGGCTACCATGTGGTGCAGTCACCCTGTCTGCTCTTTCACAACACAATTAGCTTTGCTGAAAGGTATTTGCCATTACTCAAAAGCATTACACTGCAGCCTATTTTTCCGATTCCAAACTAAGAACTTTAAAATGTTACGCTTTGTTATATATGGAGCCTAAATGCATAGCAGACCAACAGATTTGTTACATATATCAAAGTGAATGGTGTATGCTAATTGTTTTGGAACACAAGTTACTTTGTACGTAAATACCTCAATGCTCTGCGGTAACAAGAGATCTGATTGGTTAGTTTGAGAGGGTTAAAGTACCAGGGTTTTTTTCCATTAATCTTACCTGGAGTTTGAATGGTTGGAGGTGCAGGGGCGTCAGAGAGGGTGGTCTTCTCCTCTCCAGCCAATGGCATACTCTCTCCTCCATCAAACATACCAAACACACTCACTGTATACTTGGTGCCGGCCCTGAGATGAGAGCGACACAAATCAGTCAACAATCTCATTTATCAACCTTAAAAAGCTAATCGATGATCAAGCACAATTTCACTTGTGCACAACAAGGCTTTCCTCTGTTGTGAGGCACGTACTAAATACTAATGTACTAAGACATTTATAGGGATTTTAAAAGATCAAATTCAGTATAAACCTAATTGATGACAAATACTTTATACACGCAAGCAGATGAGCCCAGAATATGAACAACAAATTAAATGCAGCTGAAAAGCA
The DNA here is from genome assembly GCF_051911475.1 of Siphateles boraxobius. Taxonomy (NCBI): domain Eukaryota; kingdom Metazoa; phylum Chordata; class Actinopteri; order Cypriniformes; family Leuciscidae; genus Siphateles; species Siphateles boraxobius. The sequence goes on along the minus strand of NW_027508833.1, from coordinate 10,198,812 downwards.
GTTCTACGGAAGACAATAGTGTCATTATTAAGCTCAAGTCAATTCAATGTTTATTTAATTCAGTTCGATAACAATGTCTGTAATACTTTATTTCTATGTTCCACTTTAGACAATCTACGAACTATAAGTAACTTTGCAGCTACATGTCAACTAACTCTCTTTAGAATATTAGTAGACTGTCTGCTTAATATCTGCTAACATTTTATTGTGATGCTCCCCAACAGATATTTTACTGACTATAAGAAACGTTTTAAGTACATGTCAACTTCTTTTACTAATCCTTACCTAACAGTCCACTTATGCTCTAATGGGAGTTAGTTGACATGTAGTTGCAAAGTTACTTATAGTTAGTAGAGTGTCTAAAGTGGACCATGAAAATAAAGTAACCACAGCGCCAGTGTTGCACTGTTAGTGTCACAATTAAGCTTAATTCAGTTCAAACTTCATTCTCCTCCGGTAGTGTCAGCGCAGTTAAATCGATAATAATACTGAATATTAATTGTCTTTTAAACCCATTGTTCACATACATATTTTTTCTTCTTTTGAGAGGTGATATTTGTGGCTTGAAACAGATGGAACATTGACTTTTACCTGTGCTGTAGTTCTATGGATGTTTTTCTCAGTTGCATGAAAATAGCCACTATGTTAAGACCATGTCTTAAGAACTACTCTGACCATCTAGTAGTTAGCCAAGGGATAATCAGTCTTTCTTCTCTGACCGATCAAACTTTTTATGTAACTAACTTACAGTTTTGTCCAGTCTCAAAGAAAAAACTAACTCGTAAGACTCGTAAGTCAAAGCAGTTTATGCAATTGGCCCCAGGTCTCCATACTATTTACATGACTGAAAACTGTGAATAAGACCATTAACATGCTTTAAAATGTATACAGTGTACATTCAATTTCATGTTGGCTTTAATGACGTTTTATAGGGCATATCTTCAGAAGTGTGTTAAGTGTTTTATGTGTCTGCTCTGGCGTCTCATACCGTAGCTCCTCCAGAACCACTGTGTTGTCATAGGGGCCTACAAGCAACTCTCCCAGGTCCACATCCTCCCCAGTGGGATGGAAGGTGACCTTGTAGCCCTTTACATCCCCAGGAGCATGATCCCAGGTCACCCTGAAACTGGTTTTAGTGGGCTCTGAAGTTTGTAGGTTTCTGGGAGCTTTATATGGAGACACTACAGAGATAATAAACAGTTTTGTATTAGACAACATTGATCAAACACCTTTGGACCTTTAACCTAAAAAATTAATCAAATATCTTCTGTTAACGTACATGTGGTTCCTTCTCCTTGTCTTGCTCTTCCATCACCAAACTTGTAGACGGGAACCACAGTGATATCGTAAGTGGTCTGGGGTTGCAGGCGCCTCAAGATTAAAGTGTCGGTGCCTCCTGGTGCTTTGGAAGCCAACTGACGTGTATCACCCTGAGGTTTATAAGTCACCCTATAATTGACAACATTGCCGGGTGCTGGTTTCCATGTCACCCGCAAGGATCTCTCGGTTTCTTCTGACACCGTAAGAACTCTGGCAGCGGCAGACACTGTTAGGGAGATAAATGAAAGAGAATGTTCATTAAATGTTGGACTGATTCAACTACAATTCCTAGGGGTCAGGAAAACCAAACCATCTGAATAATGAAAGTTCTGCCAAGATAATCTTGATCTAACACAGGCCACGGATCTCCAAACTGTGTGAAACCAGACATGCCGAAATGCTTGTACGTCATGCATAACACAGACGCTCTAGGACTGTCTGCAATGTTCTCTTTTTATGCCATGACCGGAGTGTTTTTACGCAGGAGGGAAAGGAATGAATTGTCCGCTTTAATCGGCCCATGGAACACTTTCAAATTGGGAGTTTTATGGATGGAAAACAACACTTCCAAGTTTTCAAAGAATCCCTGTTCCAAAAAGACACTGTGTGTTAATGTTGGTCCTGAAGGAGGTAAGGAATAGAGTGATGGCAGAAATGAAATGCAGCAGCCTGAGTCAGAAGACTGTTATCGGCTTAACTTCTGGACTTTTTAGATGACAGACAATAAACAAATACCAAGATAATCCAATTACAAATTTACAGCATGCTTAACTAGCTCTAAACTATTGCTCCATTGATTGCTGAGTGTGTTGAAATCCTGCATCCTTTGATAATAGAGAGCATGTGTAAATCATTAAATCAACCACTTGTCACACACACTCCTACACCTCTGTACACAACACCATATGTGCGGAGATATTTTAGAGGAAACAGTGGCAATGACGCAAACCTATCGCAATGACGCTCTGAGCACGATTGGTGTTGAGCTTGTGAGAGGAAATTAGTCACTTTTCCCATATCAGAATGAACACAGAGACATTTCTGTATTAGAGCTTTTGCCTCCAGCATACTTCAGAGACCATGCCATTATGTTACTGAAAAGTGATGAGAATAAAGCTCTTTCCTGGAGCTCAAACAGTAGAGCATTGCTGCTTGCAACGCTAAGGTCATGGGTTCGATTCCTATGGAAAGCAAGAACTGATAAGAATGTGAAAATGTGTACCTTGAAATGCAATGTAAGTTGCTTTGGATAAAAGCATCTGCCAAATGCATAAATGTAAATAAAACACTTTCTAGGGTGTTGAGGATGGGTGCCAGGGTGCTGCTAAGGTGTTCAAGTTGTACGTTTCTATATGTTTGCTTGGGTGTTCTAATGGCATGGCAACATTTCATGGGCAAAAAAAAGGTCTGTTGTGCATTGTCAATAGTCTAGCAATACATGAAACCCCACTCACACAGAAGTTACTAAAACTTTCTGTTTTTAAGGTCACAGAATTCATGTGACCAACTTGAACATAAGCAAGAGAAAAAAATATTCACCCTCACGTAAGGATTCCAATTGAAAATGACTGGATTTCGCCAGAAGGATTTTGGCGAACAAAAGTAAATGTGGCTTCACCTTAAGTGGTTGCTTGGTCATTAATAGGGTGTTCTCGTGGTTTCTAGGTGGTTGCTTATTGGCCCATCCACAAATCTGTATGATATTCGGGTCTCTAGATATGTCTTGGGTATAAGTCTGTGGGTTTCGTTTTCCTTCTGGCCAAGTCAAGTCACCTTTATTTATATAGCGCTTTTAACAATACATATTGTTTCAAAGCAGCTTTACAGTGATAACAGGAAAATAATGCAGCAACAAATAGGTCATAGTCCAGCTTAAGTAAGTTGAGTGATGGTTCATTTTGGTTCAATAAACATTTATTAATTTAGTTAATTTATATACATAGCCGCTCTGGAGAAAACCGTGATGTCATCGTCCAGCTCAGGTCAGTTCAAAACTCCATCAGGTGACAGCATGTAAAAAAAAAAACTTGGGAGAAACCAGGCTCAGTTGGGGGGCCAATTCTCATCTGCCCAACGAATGAACAGTGTATGATTATGATTCAGGCAGTATTACAGGTCAGAAGCCAGATTGGATCAGAACATTGAGTATATACAGGTCCTTCTCAAAAAATTTGCATATTGTGATAAAGTTAATTATTTTCCATAATTTAATGATAAAAATTAAACTTTCATATATTTTAGATTCATTGCACACCAACTGAAATATTTCAGGTCTTTTATTGTTTTAATACTGATGATTTTGGCATACAGCTCATGAAAACCCAAAATTCCTATCTCAAAAAATTAGCATATTTCATCCGACCAATAAAAGAAGTGTTTTTAATACGAAAAAAGTCAACCTTCAAATAATTGTGTTCAGTTATGCACTCAATACTTGGTCGGGAATCCTTTTGCAGAAATGACTGCTTCAATGCGGCGTGCCATGTAGGCAATCAGCCTGTGGCACTGCTGAGGTGTTATGGAGGCCCAGGATGCTTCGATAGCGGCCTTAAGCTCATCCAGAGTGTTGGGTCTTGCGTCTCTCAACTTTCTCTTCATAATATCCCACAGATTCTCTATGGGGTTGAGGTCAGGAGAGTTGGCAGTTCAATTGAGCACAGTAATACCATGGTCAGTAAACCATTTACCAGTGGTTTTGGCACTGTGAGCAGGTCCCAGGTCGTGCTGAAAAATGAAATCTTCGTCTCCATAAAGCTTTTCAGCAGATGGAAGCATGAAGTGCTCCAAAATCTCCTGATAGCTAGCTGCATTGACCCTGCCCTTGATAAAACACAGTGGACCAACACCAGCAGCTGATATGGCCATTGCTCAGTCCACTGCTTTCAGGTCCCCCAAGGTCTGGAATCGGTCCTTCTCCTCAATCTTCGTCAGGGTCCGGTCACCTCTTCTCGTTGTGCAGCTTTTTTTGCTACACTTTTTCCTTCCCACAGACTTCCCACTGAGGTGCCTTGATACAGCACTCTGGGAACAGCCTATTTGTTCAGAAATTTCTTTCTGTGTCTTACCCTCTTGCTTGAGGGTGTCAATGATGGCCTTCTGGACAGCAGTCAGGTCGGCAGTCTTACCCATGATTGCGGTTTTGAGTAATGAAACAGTTTTTTAAAAAGCCTCAGGAATCTTCTGCAGGTGTTTAGAGTTAATTAGTTGATTCAGATGATTAGGTTAATAGCTCGTTTAGAGACCCTTTTCATGATATGCTAATTTTTTGAGATAGGAATTTTGGGTTTTCATGAGCTGTATGCCAAAATCATCAGTATTAAATCAATAAAAGACCTGAAATATTTCAGTTGGTTTGCAATGAATCTAAAATATATGAAAGTTTAATTTGTATCATTACATTATGGAAAATAATTAACTTTATCACAATATGCTAATTTTTTGAGAAGGACCTGTATATGAGCCTAGTAGGTTTCTGAGGCAAACGACTAAACTCATCTGACTGACGCACATTATCAAGCATCACACATATATTTTATTTTCTAGTAGCTGAGTTTAATTTTAATCTGTGTGCAAACTGTAGACCCCTTCGTTTACTGCTGGCGTTCCACTTCAAATTGGAAGGGCTGATATACCTCATCGAGGTTTATGTGCATGTCAGTGGAATATTCTGACATTATATACAGTATATCAAGTTTTTTCCCTCTCTGGGGTAGGTTACCTCAGGACGAGAGGCCCACCCCAGACTTACAGAAAGCACCCGGTCATGTGCTGAAGTCATTATGCAGGCGGGAATGGACTTACCATCTGTGGTCTCCTCTCCATGCAGTGGCTGCCCCTCCTTACGGCTGTAGGCAGCATAAACAGAAACCTTGTAGCGGGTCTCCGGTGTAAGACCATCCAGAACAGTGGTGATCATGTCCCCAGGGACGGTTTTCTCTCCTGCTTCCTCCGAAAACAGGGATTTCCAGGTGACCCGATAAAGACGGACGTTACCAGGGGCAGCAGTCCAGGATGCTACAAAACTGCTCTCTGTGACATCTGAAGTAACCAGATTCGAAGGTGAACCAAGTTCTGTATGATTGAAAAAAAGACAAAAAATACAAAAAAAACAGATCATATTAAACGCAAAATCTCACAAGGTCTGGTTACAGAGAAGCAGCAATCACTTTCATGCTAAAAAGAAACACCTTAAACCAGGCTACATTGGTTAACTGGTCAACCAGCCGGCCCAAGCTTGTTAGGCAGGTGTGCTTTGATGCTTTTAGAGGGGTTTCTGACACCTAGACCGTCTAAGAGACCAACTTGCCACCTAATCACCTAATCCAGTTAACACCAGTTTGGCCAAGCAAAATACTGTTGGCGGGTTTAACTAGGCTACTTTCGTTAACTGGTTGCCCAGCCGGCCAAGCTGTTTAGGCATGCGTGTTTTAATGGTTTTGAAGAGGTTTCTGATACCTAGTCATCATGGCAAACCTAACATGAATCAGTAAACACCAGCCTTAAAGAGTGATTAGACTAAGTAAGACAAGCAAAATTATATGGGTGTGATTAAGCTGGGTTTTTTATGCTATAAAATTCACCGTAATATTAATATGAATCCATTTGGATTACATTTTTATTTTATTTTTTTGTGGAGCTTGACACTAAGCCCTGATCACTCTCTACTTTCGCCGAGGGAAAACACCAGCTTGGACATTCTTCTAAACTTCTCCTTCAGTAATTTGACTTCAGAAAGTCATACATACATTTGAAAAAATAACAGAATTTTCATTATTGAGTGCACTATTCCTTTAAATAAGCATTTATCTAATTATCCACTAGTCTGTGAAAGATGCCGGTAGCTCACAATTGTTTTGATTTGCTCTGTCAGTAATGCATATCATGGAAAACAACTCTGCAAAAATAATCTCTTCCCTGCTGCCACACATCTGTCACCACATCTACTTTCCATTGAACACGAAACCCAATCCATTAAACACAGACTGCTAAAACTGCAGATGTAGCTCTCTTTTTGATCTGCGCCATACCACCTACCTATCTTCTCACTCTCTCTCATTCTGTTTGTTTAGTGGGCCGAAGCAGAAGAGAGGAGAGGGACCAGAAATTATATGAAAATGTGGGAGTACTGACAGGATAGTCAATTAGAATAAACCGCAGTGTGAAACTTCCACAGTAACGCCTCTCCCTCATCCTGATGTTCTCCAGACCTCAGCATAGTCACCTGTCTCAAACCCGTTTAGCTCTGCTGGTCTAAAACACGCCAAACAGACCATTTGTCAGTCTAAACCAACAGCCCAAGTTAAAGTACAATTAAGCGCAAGTTCTGCGTCATAGCTCAAACATGGACTAGATATCACATAGACCTGGGAGGATAGGGATTGCAAATGACAGGATAAGTGCTTAGGAAAATGATTGTCCCAATGTCTTTCCAGAGAGTGCTCCAATGTCTAATTCCTCAAAAACATCTGTACAGGGTTTTTTTAATTTTTTTTTACTTTGGAATGTTTTAGACAGTTGGCGTTTCAAAAAAACAAATATTTTGTGGAAGGACAATAAGCTACATTTTACATTTCATTTTCCAGTGGTGGTGTGAGTGGTGGTTTGGGGTGGTACTTGTGTGTGCAAGAGTTGACAAGAGACACATTGCTAAGGTGTTGAGTGGCTCAGTTCTTACCCACCAGGTGAAAAAGTCTGATATTTTAGTAAAGTAGCAGCACACCTCTCCCCAACAAGCCTCACATTATGAGATAGCATTCATGTTCTTAGCACAAACTCTACAGTTAAAGTTAAAGACTATAAAGTTTAATAGTCAGTTGTTCAAATCACTAAGCCAACATTGATGCGTGCCCCAATAACTAATTCAAGCTGAAACAGACAGAGAAGTCAGGACTCCATGCCAGGTTGCCTGGATCTAAGGCTGTTCTATGGCCAGCATAGAGGTCTTATTTTACTGACAGAGTTCAGAGGAGAGCAGATCATATGTTAATGTTTTCTGCAGGCTGCTTTTGATAATTAAAATGCAGACGAACTGCCTATTTCAGGCATGGCAGTGCATGTCTACTCTGAAAACACATGAATATTCATGTGTTTTTGCATTGAGAGAAAATGCAGCCACTTAACTGAGATGCAACAACACAATACTGTGCATGAGTTTATTAATGATGTCCTGAAATTGTTATTTGTTGAGGCCAGATTAAAACCAGACTACTTTTGGACCTCCACATATGCTATTTTTCCATCTTTGATCCTTGTTTTAGTGCTCCATCCAAGCAAAATGTTGATGTTAACTGGGAACAGGAGTTCTAGCACTAATGTGACTGTCAACCTAAATTATTTCCCTTTGGAAATGTTTGGAGTACCTGGAACCAAGACAAATTCTCTGCTGCTTTGTCATTCACCCCAACACATTCTCTTGACAATAGGTCTGACCGCCTTATGCATATTAAGTAATTTTTTGGCAGTTTGCCTTCATTTCACGAGTTCACACTTACATACAATTAGAGGGTGTAAAGTTTAATGCATATTTGGCGTGCTGTCCGGGAGGAGGGCTCCGAGCTCGGAGTTCGGACCCGACCCAGAGTACTCCACCCGTATGTAAATGGTTAGGACTAGAAGTGTGGAGAAGGGGTGGTGGAGGGATGCTGCTAAACTGTCAATGAATTGAGGTGAGACTGCTGAGTATTTATACACCTCTTATCGTTGATTGCTGAGTGCTCTCCACTGGTGTTAATTATCTGAGCATGCTCCTCCCGAACTTTGTTAATAAAACATAATTTCGATAGGAAAGTGCAAGGGTAGACAGGCATTGGGAAACAAGGTCAGGAAAGGACCTCAAGCCGTGACTAGAACTTTCCCACCTGCCTACAAGGCTATGACTTTGACTGACCACCTTTGCATATTAAAGACATAAGGTCATCCAAAATCTTAATTCAAGCCATATAGACGGTCATTTACATGCATTCTGCCTGCAACCACATCATTTACTACATGGCACAAGCTCTCTCAATTGGCCTCTGATGATTCATCAGCCAATGAGATTGCTTGCTCAACATTTAAATAGTCTGGTTCAGAGTTGGCTGTAAGTTGGTTCTTCTAAAAGCCTCAACCTCACCTGTCTAGATCTGAGTGTCTTTGTACTTATTGGGAGTATCAAGTAGGGTTGGGAATCAGATACTTGTTATAAAATTTTAATTCCTCTAATAAATTTATTAATATGACTTCAAACCATTTAAGCGCAGGAAGAGTGTGCTGCACACACATCCAAAACGCGCACACACGAAAAGTGATTTCAATGTGATTTTAAACCATTCCAGCGCAAGAAGACACAAGCACTGTTTTCTGTGCTGCACACACATCCAAAGTGTGCACACAGAAAGCCGCCTCTCATACTGTATAGTGCATGACACTGAACTGAGTTTGCATCCGCATCATTTTGCACTTGAACAGACAAATACACACACAAATATGTCAAAATATCCTTGTAAACACTGTAGGTTATGTTTTAAGTGAACGTAAACAGTTGACAAAGAAAACACATGTGTAAGTAAAGCTCTTAAAGTAATAGCAGTCTAATATTCCTGCTACCTTTTCTATAAAAATTTAAATCAAACAAAAAAAGACAGAGAAAATTCACTTGCTGTTCTTGACTGAATAACTTTTGTAACTATATTTGTAATGTTATTTTATTTATGTATATTTTAAGTCCAAAATTTCCTTTAGTAAGAGTTTAGCCTGTTGATTTTTGTTCATGGTATTCAGCTACAATGAAATTTTTTGCAATAAGACTAAAGGGCCATTCACATGATTGAAATGAAGAACGATAACTGTAAAGATAACTATAACGATAAATATATTTGCATCCACACCAACGAACAATAATGGTCTGTTTATTCTAAGCTCACGCGCTGCTATTTCAAATTACAACGTCATTGAACATGTTTTTGCTGTTGTTGTTGGATTTGCACAGCTTTAACCAGCAGGTGTCCTCAGCATGCAATGTTTTCAGTGAAGCTAGTGTAATCGATCTAATTATCTAACACTGAATTTAGCTGACATAGTCAATAAAGTGGAATAAAAACAACAACTAGTCTTTTTCACCGCAACTTCAAAGGAAGCAAGACAATGTTGTTGAAACGAGGTAATACTTCTCACCGTTTATTCAGAGGGTATGAACGATTGTTTTCCATATCCATTTTCTTGAAAAGAGGCTTGACTTTAGCCTGGTCCCACCAGACTCTCGTACATTTCATTTGTACATAGAGTCCTGACCGGTCCTAGTATAGCTCATAAACTACGCCTCCCCATGTTATTCAATGGGATGTGAGACCAACAAAAAAATTAAATTACACTTCACATATCTTTTTTCCAAAGATAGTCTCTGTCATTTACTGTAGATTTCATCACGGCGATGTAATTTCAAGCGTTTGTTTTTAAAATAAGTTTGTTTTTAGTTAGTTATTTGATGCTATAAAAACGACGCTGTGGCGTACATGATTGACAGCTGTGATTGACAGGTTCTCTGAGCAAAGTAGTCACTGAAGCAGCAACGGACTTTTTTTCAGCATCTTTGGAGGACTGAGGAGATTGGAGCTTTAAATGTAATATCTAAATTTCTATAATTGATTATTTCACTCCGACATAATGGGTTGTTCTGCAGCAGAGGCGCGTGCTTACGCTTGATTCAGTGAGAGTGAGGGCGGGACCAGAGCGGGACGTTGATTTCGCGGCTTTACTTCCTGCTCACTACTGCGCATTTCTGGTCCCGAAATCGCAACTGCGCAGACTCAAGTCCCAAGATGTCAGCGCCATATCGGGAGAATGACGGCTTCACTTCTCGCCAATGGAAGAGAACAAAGGGGCGTCGTCCATCTTTTTTTACAGTCTATGGTCTGGCACCGCTCCATTGACAAGCGTTAACTTCCTTGTAGGCGGTTACTCTATTGAAGTCTAAAACTATTGGATCTGCCCAGAGTCACTCTGGATCAGCCATAACCAATCGCTAACGTCTGGTCGTGACGTATCAGGTAACGTATGCCTAGCGTTCGCCTTAGCCAACAAAGCGAGCTGGAAAATCAAACTTTTCCCGAACTCCGTGGGGAGGAGGGCCACCACATTATGGCCACCAAGAAAACAAAGCAAAGATTGTTCTTGCTCCGGCTTTAACTTCTTGATATTCGGCAGCGTTGCCACAACGGACCGAATGGCTTCGCTCGCATCTTTCTCCGCTGCCATCACTGAACTACAACTCAAAATAACGCACGACATCAACGTCATCGTTCTCAGCCACTCCCTCTGTTCGCTGATTGGCCCGGTAAAAAATTGATCGGAGAAAACCTAAGACTACAGCACAATCCCAGACCTAGTACTGAAGGAAAATGAAAATTGAGGGGAAGTACGTAGGAGGGCGGAGCCAGGCTAGCTTGACTTGTCAAACAGTGGCGATTAACTTCTCCGCAATGTTGTCTGCCATTTTAAATGTGTGAGCCCTTAAATTTGAAAGGATTCTGATTGGCTGTTAGTGTTTTATTGTTCAACAGCTGAAAAAAATAATATCCGAAGGTGATACCAACGATACAATTTCTCGATATCAATGTTAACTCTGCTATTTTTTAATATTGTAAAATTTTATTATTAATAAATATAAAAAATAAAAAAATTACCTTATTGCAATAAAAATTAGGAATCGATAAGAATCGGAATCGATAAGCAGAATCGGAATCGTTAAAATTCAAACGATACCCAAACGTAATATCAAGTCAAGAATATCTATTGCGCCCAGACCAAGTACATTAACATTGTCAAATACGTTTACGTGCTACAACTATTCCAAGAGTCTATTTATCATGACTGAAATGTTGCTTACATGGCTACATTTGAACTTCAGAAACATGCTTTTTGCCCACAGAATGTAGTTGCAGTATCAAACAGTCAAAATCTAACCAGTCAAACCTTTAGCCCCTGGTCATGGTTTCCAACTTTAACTAAACAGACTAATAACTACATCAAGAACAATTTACACCCTGGATCTAATTTATGGATCTTCTCACCCATGTCAACATTAAGAAAAAGCTTACTCTGCCATTGACTGGAATAAAGTACGACACATCTGAGAAATCAATCTTTAAAAGGTAATGAAAAGATGGGGTGGTCACAAGCTGAGAACATATTGGTATCGAACATCTTGAACGTGCTTTTGAACAACTACCATATACAAAGCAAGCATGACTTACACTTGGACATTAATTTCCAATAGCATACTGATTAAGCTTTGCAAAATTTCCTTGGGATCCATATAGACACAGTGCTTGATGAGTAAATGAGGTCTGTCCTCTCTATTCTCGCAGAATTAATCTCATTTTCAGTAAAACAGGGCAAGCGCTCTTGGCTCAGAGACATAATCTGGCGCTGGCAAAGATCTCACATCCCAAGCCCAGTTTCCACAAAAACTATCATGAGACAAAACTCATGATGACTGCAACCACATTCACCAGATGTTAAAACACATAGACACTCTAAGACCCCTGAAGCAAACTGGCTGATTTAGAAAAACAAGTTTACATTTTTTTGTATTCAGAAGATATGCAATTCAGCAATTATAATGACATTTTTAACAGTTCAGTTCAGTAGGCTGAATATGAGATACAATGTGATTCTCACACCCTCAGAATGAACTGATCGGTCACTAAAGCCCTTATTTAAGGTCACTTCCTAATTGCCCTGACTGGGCTAGACCATTTTCTGCAGGCTGAGGGCAACTAAAACAAAGAAAGCTGTGTTATCCTCCAGGACATGGAGTATAACGAAGCTCAGTTTGGAAACGCCTTGTCATCGGCCAGAAATTAGTCACATGTTTCCTTTGTCTCTGTGTTGAAAGGCAGCTTGAGTCAGCATACATATTGACAAGCCTCTGAAGTTTATCATATTTATAATCAGCATTTTTTAATATGACACTGCTTGTAATCCAGCCGATAAATTACATGCAGTAAGTACTGGGCATTTATGACAGATACGTTTAGGTTAAAAACTTTGTATGAAAAAGTTTGACTCAGTGACTCAAATCAAACAAGCCCACAAGTTAATAGTACAGTAACTCTGACATGCTTTTTATCAAGAGAATATTGAGAGAGACTTGGACTTTACTTTTTGCGAAGACAAAAAAACAAACAAGTGCTTCTATGTGGAAGCAATTGGCTCTTAGTGGTTTGAGACCACTAATGTAAGCTGTACCATAGCAGAACACCGTCGTTCGTTAAGAAATAACTAGCAATCACTAAAAAGCCTTCTGGCTGCACAACACCAGAATAGTATGTAATATATATATTGACATGATGTGGTTTTTAATTAGTAACTTTAGAAAAGTGGGATGCAACAATAAACTGTATGATTTAAGTTTAAAACCCCAAATGCGGATTGCTAGACTAGGGTTACTAGACACTAGAAAAGATTTCTCCAAACTAATATCTCTTGAGGTTTTGTTTCCATTCGCTATTTATTCAATGCCAAGCATGAGTGAGGACATTTTTACAAGCTCAGCTAATTCATCTGCTGCCCACACACCAAATGTATAAAGCCACAGCGTGGGGGAATCCACATAGTGAGATCTGTCATTAGATGAAACAATCTAAAAGGTCACCCAGTTGGTTCCCAAAATTACGAATTATGAATTGCACTTCAAACTGACAGACGTTATCAAAATAATTTGTCAGTTGATAATGCAAATTTTCAGTTTTCAAAAAATTGTGAAAGTGACTTTCAATGAAATATTGTGTCATTATTTATTTGATTTCAGCTCTTTCATTTCATCATTTTCAATTTCTCTTTGAAATATCTCTATACTGTATTTACTTCATATATTATATGATGGTACCTTTTCCTGGTCTGTTCCATGCTGGTGGAATGATCTGCCCAACTCAACCAGAGCTGCTGAGTGGCCATTTTTTAAGAAACGGCTGAAGACGCATCTTTTTCCGCAACACTTGATCCATTAAAACTAACACTTTATCTTCTATTCTATATCTATTATCTTTTAAAAAACGTACTGCATTAGATTAAACTGGGAAGGGTCATAGCACTTGCATATTGTTGTCCTATTGTTAGTTTAACTGTTTCTATTGTTATAATTTGTAAGTCGCTTTGAATAAAACTGTCTGCTAAATGAATAAATGTAAATGTAAATAAAGTAGATTGGCATTCTCATAGTAGCCAAGCCAACCTGCCTCCAAGGAGTCTCCATGTGTTATTGAAAAAGCAATGTCGGTCAACCATTGGTGCAGAACGCCATCAGGGTCTTCAACCACCCATAACCCATTGGTTTTTTGTTTTGTATCATACAGTGTACAGCAGACAAATTAATTGCAATGTAGAAAGCACAAGCTTCATTTGTAATACTGAAGTCTCTTACCTTCCAGGGTGGTGCCAGTTCCCATTAGTGGAGCTCCGAGGCCAGAGGTATAGCGGGCACTAACAAACAGCTCATACTCTGTGTCTGGGAGAAGATTCTTCAGCAAAGCAGTTGTTGTATCTCCTTTAACAAATATTTCTTTCCTTTCCCCACCATCAGGTTTGTAGGCCACATGATATTGAAGCACATTGCCTGGAGCAGCCCGCCATGAAACCTTCATGCTGGACACGGTCTCGTTGAAGACCCTCAAGTCACGTGGAGACCCCCGAACTGAGAGAGAATAATAATTATAAGATTAGATCATTTCTTTTGATATTTCAAGAGAAAATAATCAGATGTGAAAGCAACCAATCCTCCAACAGTGCTGACCTTCTTTGGTGGTGCCCTCAGTGTCCAGTGAGGGCCCCATTCCACTTGCATACTCAGGATACACTGTTACACGGTAGGTGGTGACGGGGAGCAGTTTTTGCAGCACAGTGGTGACCTGACTCCCATCGGTTTCTGCTTCCAGTTTATCTCCTCCACTCACAGGTTCATAGGACAGTCTGTACCTCAGCACTGATCCTGGAGCAGCTTTCCACGACACTCGGAAACTTTCCACAGCCTCCTCACTCACCATGAGGTTACGAACAGGGCCAATCTCTGAATTACGAGAGCAGTGCGTGTTATCAGTCAAATGCAAAAAAAAGTGTACATATCAGAGATAAACAACTTTAACTATGAGCAAATACCTTCTAAAGTCGTCTCCTCGCCTGTCAAAGGAAAGCTGTCTCCTTTATCATACTGGGCAATGACATTAACCTCATAGGTGGTCAAGGGCGTGAGATTGGGCAAAACTGTAGTGACGGTGTCATGAGGAACCACCAAAGAGATGTAGTCTCCAGTTATTTCAGCCGCTGGCCTGAATCGCACCATAAAAGACAGGACATCTTCGCCCTCAGAAATCCATGAGGTCCTGAAGCTCCTTGAGGTCACCTCAGAGAAGCTTAGTGACTTTGGTGGAAGCAAACCTGTGTGGTGAAACACATCACTATATGTTAAATGCACCGTTTTTTACAGTGTATATTATCTTGAAAGTTTATCCTCTCACTTTCCATGCTTTTGGTTTGGTCTTGCTTGCTGTTTTGCTCTGGGAGGACTTTTAAATGCATTACAGTTATGAATTCTAAATATACATGAAATAACATATAATAAAACTGTGGGGGGGGGGGGGGGTGGTGTATGACAACAATTTAGTATTATTTTAATGATGATGTTGATTATTTATTCCTCATGATGTTTATTATGTCTAAGCAGCCCTGAACAGATGTTCTCTTACGAGAGGTTCTCTCGTATTGCGTAAGTTTAGCTTACGCTAGGGGAAAGATTCATCTTCTCGAGATATTGAAGCCAAAAAATTATCCTTAGTTTTGTATTCATTGTCAAAGCAGTGCAGCAGCTAGCAGACCTAGAGCAGGCCATCTCGCGTGCTCATTGGCTGCCCTGCGGGCAACTGCTGCAGCCTACCAGTGAGCCCGGCGTGACGTCACGCCCAATGAAGGGCGCCTGCGCCTTCATAGCGTTACAGCCCTCCAGAATGGGCGTGGCTTAGCGTATAAACATAGGGGCTTTAGGCTGACTTCCCTGATTTTTCATCTCTTCAGCGAGCTCTTCGCAACGCTGGATCTGAGAGAAGCCACCGCCGCCGTCGAACAGCGAACAGCCAGCTTAGGAAAGCGCTGAGGAAGCCGGCCGTCTTCACCACCTTCAGCCATCCGTGCGAGCTACGCTATCCGGCGACGTATCCTTTACCTTGCTAAAACCTATTCTAAAAGAGCAGCGAGTGTCTTTTTTAAGACGCCTTGCACTTCTAGGGCTGCGAGCTCTGTGTTGCGATTCCGCTGTCGACCCTGCGGGCTCGACTCAAAGCCTTCAACACCCCCCGCCCCTCCTCACCGACGCGCAGCTGCCGCTCACAAGCCTCACTGCCATCACATCTGAGGATGAGGCCGAGGGACACGTACGAGCATGCAGCTAGCTCTCTTTATCTTACAAGAGAGCTACCCCGCCCTCGCGTCCCCGTTCGCTTCATGCAGAGCCCTCTCGCGCTCTCTGCATGACCCGGACGGGCTTGCGCGCCGCCGCCGAAATATCTCGCCCTGTCAGTCCCCTTGGGCTACTGGAGCGGTGTATTTGGCAGCCAACAAGCCGATAATGCAACCCGCTCGCCTGCACACATCCGCCGTTCTCGCGGCGACCCAGAGAAATCTCAAGTGAGTATAATGTCAGGTTAAGAATGTAAGTTACGTGCCCGCTCACAAGCGCTCACGCTTACTAACAGACACATCGCCTCCGAAAAGACGCGCGATTCCCGCTGCGGCAGGACCGCCGTCAAAGTTTATTCCCTGTCAGTCCCCTTCAAACAGGCTACTGCAGTGGTTCAATTAGCAGCCAACGAGCCGGTTTGTTTACCCTCTCGCCTGCACACAAACGCTGTTTTCACGGCGACCCAGAAAAATCTCAAAAAGAGTATAATGTCTGGTCTGGCTCATGCCGTCGGTGTTGTAAGTGTAGTGAAAGTGCCCCTACACATAAGCACTTTGAATCTCGCAGAGCACACTCTCATAAAGCGCAGAAAAGCCGCTCGAGTGTTGAATGTAAGAAATGTGTCCACAAGTCTGTGTCCACTATCTGCCCGATCTGTTACACGATCAAGAAAGCAGGTTATGAATGTAAGTCTTGTGCCCGCCACAGTGCGTTCACGCTTGCTAACACAAACCTCCCCCCGGGCTCCGCCCGCGCGTTTAAGTGTTATCACAAAACGCAAGGCATTAATAAAACGCTCCCCATCCATTATGATCGGGGCGTCAAATACACTTGTAAGTCTAGTGCCCGCACTCACGCTTACAGGAAGCTTTTCCGCCCGGAGGGCTGCTCGCGCGTCAAAAAGTGAAAAAAGAATGTTCCCCATCCCTTATGATTGGGACATCTCACATAAATCAGCCGGTTTCGGCTTTCAGAGAGTAGCCATTGTCCAGAACTCCGGGTCAGTTTCACAAAAGAAAGCAGGTTATGAATGTAAGTCTCGTGCCCGCCAGAGTGCGTTCACGCTTGCTAACACTAACCTCCGCCCGCGCGTTTAAGTGTTATCACAAAACGCAGGGCATTAATAAAATGCTCCCCATCCATTGTGATCGGGGCGTCAAATACACTTGTAAGTCTAGTGCCCGCGCACACGCGCTCACGCTTACAGGAAGCTTTTCCGCCCGGAGCGCTGCTCGCGTGTCAAAAAGTAAAAAAAAAAAAGAATGTTCCCCATCCCTTATGATTGGGACATCTCACATAAATCAGCCTGTCTCGGTTTTCAGCGGGCAGCCATTGCCCAGAACCGAGAGCGCGCGGGCCGCGCTTTCGGCTCCAGGTCAGTTTCACAAAAGAAAGCAGGTTATGAATGTAAGTCTCGTGCCCGCCAGAGAGCGTTCACGCTTACTAACACTAACCTCCCCCCGGGCTCAGCCCGCGTGTTTAAGTGTTATCACAAAACGCAGGGCATTAATAAAACGCTCCCCATCCATTATGATCGGGGCATCAAATACACTCGTAAGTCTCGTGCCGGCGCACACACGCTCACGCTTACAGGAAGCTTTTCCGCCCGGAGCGCTGCTCGCGCGTCAAAAGTGACAAAAGAATGTTCCCCATCCCTTATGATTGGGACATCTCACATAAATCAGCGAGCAGCCATTGCCCAGAACTGAGAGTGCGCGCGCCGCGCTTTCGGCTCCGGTTCAGTTTCACAAGCCCGCAAATGGCGGAGGCCATTCGCCCCCTAGCGGCTCACATAGCTGCGTGGGAAACTATCCCAGGGATTTCAGAATGGGTGCTGAGCACAATAAAGCAGGGCTATACACTTGAATTCATTCGCCGTCCCCCGCGCTTTCAAGCCCGGACTGCGACGATAGTGAATGCGGAAGTAGCACACCTACTTCACGCAGAAATAGCAAAGCTGCTGTGCAAAGGGGCGATAGAAAAGGTGGCGCCTTCTCTGAGCAAGTCAGGCTTTTACAGCCGATATTTTTCTCGTACCCAAGAAGGACGGAGCCTTCAGACATATCCTAGATCTGAGACATTTGAACAAAGTGCTTGCGAAAAGGCCGTTCAAAATGCGTGCGACCAGGAAAATCCTCGTGCACGTTCGCCCGAGGGACTGGTTTATTTCTCTAGATCTGAAGGATGCCTATTTTCAGATTCAGATAATACCCCGTCACAGGCAATTGTTGAGATTCGCCCTTCGACGGTCAGGTATATCAATACACCATCCTGCCGTTTGGCCTGTCCCTAGCACCCCGTACATTTACGAAGTGCATGGACGCGGCGCTCACCCCCCTGAGAAGTCAGGGGCTGCGAATAATGAACTATCTGGACGATTGGCTGATATTGGCACAGACAGAGACAGAACTGCTGTCTCACAGAACAGTGCTTCTCAGTCACCTGGAAAGCTTGGGTCTCACGGTCAACTGGACCAAGAGCTCATTACTGCCCAGCCAGTCAATTTTCTTTTTAGGAATAGAACTGGTCTCGGTGACCATGACGTCTCGTTTATCGACACAGCACGCGCGCCGTGTTCGCCACCTAGCCGCATCTTTCCAGAAGGGCAGCTTTCTCCCTTTGAAAACATTTCAAAGGATGTTGGGCTGTATGGCATCAGCTGCAGCGGTGCTTCAGCTGGGCCTACTGCGCATGCGCCCGCTCCAACGCGGGTCGGCCAGAAAATCAGAGTGACTCAGACCTGCATAGCGGCTCTGCAGCCCTGGTTAGTAGCCGACTGGTACCAGCAGGGAGTGATGATGGGAACCATCTCTTATCGGAAAGTCATTTCGACAGACGTGTCCAACTCGGGTTGGAGCGCGCTGTTCGAGGGCAGACCGGTCTTCGGCCAGTGGTCAGACCAAGAGAAGTGTTTTCACAAAAACTGTCTGGAAATGATAGCGGTCGAGAACGCGCTGAAGCGCTTCCTCCCGTTCATACAGGACCAATATGTTCTTGTCCGTTCGGACAACATGTCTGTAGTATCCTATGTAAACCGTCAGGGCGGTGTCAGATCCAGAAATCTCTGCAATCTGACGGAACGCCTCCTTATTTGGTCTCAGATGCACCTGCGCTAGCTGAGGGCGGCGCATGTGCCTGGCCATTTGAACGACGGCCCAGACAAACTGTCCAGGGACAATGTTCCCCGAGGGGAATGCCCGACGTTCTTCTCGAAGGACGGGGACGCACTGGCCCAGGTTGGCCCATCCTCCTGCTATATGCTTTCCCTCCAGTCTCTCTGTTACCACAGGTGATCAAGAGGATCAGGGAAACGCGCCACTTGGTGCTCCTCATAGCCCCGCGTTGGGAGAATCAGATTGGTTCCCGGAACTAGCACGGCTGTCACATACAGCTCCGTGGCCGATTCCGGTGAGGGCAGATCTCCTCTCTCAGGCTCGCGGCACGATCTGGCATCCCCATCCAGAGCGCTGGTCTCTGCACGCATGGTTGATCAACGGGTACTCGTTGCCCTGCCAGAAGGAGTGATGAACACGATCACGCAGTCTAGAGCTCCTTCCACGAGAAGGCTCTACGCGTCTAAATGGTCGGTGTTCTCCGGATGGTGCACCGACAGAGATCTGGACCCACGGACATGCGGGGTGGCGCATCTGCTCACCTTCCTACAAGAGCTGTTGGATAAGGGGAGGTCCCCATCCACGCTCAAAGTATACGTGGTGGCCGTGGCGACCGTGGCAGCGTTCGCAGAATCGACGCATGGCCAGTCACTGGGAAGACATGAGTTGGTCATCCGCTTCCTTAGAGGAGCTAGAAGGATGAACCCGCCGCGCCCCCCGTTGGTTCCAATGTGGGATCTTTCATTGGTCCTCGAGGCCCTGAAAGCCTTTCCATTTGAACCACTAGACTCCGTGGGGTTGAAATATCTATCACTGAAAACCGTCTTTCTGACTGCACTGTCGTCAGTAAAACGTGTGGGGGACCTGCGCGCGCTGTCTATTAGCGCGTCGTGTCTTGAGTTCGGGCCGAATGACTCTAAAGTCATCCTCAGACCTAGACATGGATATATTCCTAAAGTGATGGGCACTCCATTCAGAGCGCAAGTTATTTCGCTGTCAGCTCTGCCAGCATCTGACAGCGAAAGTGATGTGAATCTCCTCTGCCCTGTCAGGGCGCTGAGATTTTACATTACACGCTCCGCCTCTTTCAGGCGTTCAGAACAGCTTTTTTGTTTCGTTTGGTGGGTGCACTAAGGGTCTCGCCTCCTCGAAACAGAGCCTGTCCAGATGGAAAGTGGACGCTATAGCGGCTGCTTACGCGTCAAAAAGTCTGCAATGCCCTCTGGGCATCAGGGCTCATTCCATGAGAGGCGTGGCCTCGTCGTGGGCATGGTCCAGTGGGATTTCTATCCATGACATATGTGTAGCGGCGGGCTGGAGCTCCCCGTCTACCTTTTTCAGGTTTTATAACATAGAGGTTCCTGCCTTGCAGGCTAAACTGTTGTCAGTGTGAAGGAGAGGTGTATTCTGCCCAGATCATCCTGCTCAGATCACTCTCACGTGACTCAGCTCTCCTGGTTGAGCTGCACTAGTAGGGTATGTGCCATGTGCCATGTGCCTATACAGACCGGCGCGCCGCTCTGTATTCCCTATGTGTGCTTATGTACAAGTGATGGCCCGCGTGGCTGGCAACCTTATTTTTCCACTTATGGGGTTCCCCTTAAAGTTCGGGGTCTCATGGTGGATGCTTGGCGCGCACGGCGTTGACAAAGTGTTCCCGTAATGTAAGCTAAACTTACGCAATACGAGAGAACCTCTCGTAAGAGAACGATACTCGGTTACTAACGTAACCTCGGTTCTCTCTAGAGAGGGAACAAGTATTGCGTAACCCAATGCGTCACGCCCAATGAAGTGCGCAGCGCCTTCATAGCGTCACAGCCAGCCAGAATGGTCGTGGCTTAGCGTATAAACATAGGGGCTGTAGGCTGACTTCCCTGGTTTTTCGTCGACTGAAGCGAAGTCGCTCGTGCCGCGAGCCAGCCGACTTCGCTTCAGTCGACGAAAAACCAGGGAAGTCAGCCTACAGCCCCTATGTTTATACGCTAAGCCACGCCCATTCTGGCTGGCTGTGACGCTATGAAGGCGCGGGCGCCCTTCATTGGGCGTGACGTCACGCCGGGCTCACTGGTAGGCTGCAGCAGTTGCCCGCAGGGCAGCCAATGAGCACGCGAGATGGCCTGTTCTAGGTCTGCTAGCTGCTGCACTAAGTTGACAATGAATACAAAATTAAGGATAATTTTTTGGCTTCAATATATTTTGAGAAGATGAATCTTTCCCGTAGCGTAAGCTAAACTTACGCAATACTCGTTCCCTCTCTAGAGAGAACCGAGGTTACGTTAGTAACCGAGTATCGTTTCCAGAGTTTAGTATTTCCATAACGATTCGTGTTATGAAATAATATTGATCAATGTGATTTTGCCAAGTAGGGTGTGTTCCTAGATCCCCCTCTTTTGTTGGTCCTGGAACAACATTCCCATCAAACAAACACAGTCTGAACCCTACCCTAAACTAACCATAAAACTACTTAGAGTAAACTGCCTATCAGAGAGGATAGATTAGGTTGACAAGAATGTTGTTCAAGCCCCTAACCCTAGCCCTAACCTTAACACTTACCTCATTCCTAAAATGTTATTGGATGATAAGAATGTTATTCCAGGACCATCAAGACAAGTCTTACTTGGGGAAATCATGGAAAGCCATCCATCTGGCTTACACAAATAAGAATGAACAGAAATCTCAGAATGAAAACAATAAATAGCTTAACCGAAAGTTGCCACATACTTCTTTTCTTGATGTTATGGAGCTCCTGCTCAATTCTTAGGCAGATGGATGTGGTCAGTTCCTTGGAGATTCGCTCAAAAGCATCAAAGTCTTCTACCTCAAACACATGGTTATCAGCAGGAGCATTGGCAATAGCCTCCAGCTCAGAGCGCACGGCATCCTTGACTCCCACAGCAAAAATCTCAACGTCTGTATCTTTTAGTTTGTTGGCAGGGTCTTTGAAAGAATCCGAGGACTTGCCGTCCGTGATGAGGACCATGACTCGCGGCACGTTATCACGAGCACCACGGCCTGAAATGAAGATCTTTTCCCTCACATAGGTCATGGCCTTGCCAGTGTTGGTGGAGCCTCCACGGTAGGGGAAGGTGCGGACCGCCTTGACCACAGCTGCAATGTCATGGTGCTTGTTCAAGGCAAACTCAGTGTGAGGATCCCTGCTGTACTGAACCAAGCTGATTTGCACTTTGTTGGGTCCGATGTCAAAAGAATTGACGAGCACTTCGAGGAAGGCTCTGACTTTAGCAAAATTAGCCAGTCCTATACTGTACGAGCCATCCACCAGGAGGACTATGTCAGCTTGGACATCAACCTCTAGGGAACACTCTGTAGGGCACAAAACACAAACTGTTACAACCTGTTTGTCTGATGGAAATTTTAATTTTGGAACAAGCATTTGGAAACTAAACAGATATCAGCAAGGACCAGTATACAGATTAGGGTGGATCCGTGAGACTATACAACTTTTGCCCAGATTTTTGCCCCAATCTACAGTCTGGAGGAGTCAAATGGACTACTTGTTTATGGTGCTTCTTTGTCATTTTTAGAGCTTGACCGCCCTTCATAATTTTGAGACTAAATAAATGGTAAATGATAACAACCTTTTCATTCTGGTAGGAAATATTCTTTTAAACTCAGAATGGATACCCAGGGGGGACAGTTTGATAAAAGCATCTACTAGATGACAAATTAGTACTTAGCATCTTACCTGTAGACACTTTCACAGGCTGAGTTTTCTCTGTGACAACTTGTGGCTTACTAGGGGTCAGACCTTTGAGGGCAAACAGACTGATCTCATACTCTGTCTCAGGGGACAGGTCTCTGACATTGGCCAAGTTGAATGTGGGCCCTGTGTAGAGCTCCTGCTTCTTGGCGCCAACAATTACGGGGAAGACCTGCAGCTTATAGCCTGTGATGACACCAGGAGATGAATCCCACGTAATTCTCATGGATTTAGAGGAGACATCAGTTACTCTGAGGTTCGAAGCTGGTTCAACAACTGCAAAAACATGGGGAGATGATTTATAGATCTGCTATTAACTGGTCAATTCTCTTTGAGTTTAGCTAGAACATGAATGCATGTGTTAGGTTGTACCTTCCACTCCGCTTACAAGGGAATTTAGCTGCTCCTCCACACCAGAACAGACCTCAGTAATGAGCTCGTTCTGAACTTGATTGATCATGTCGAAGTTTGGAACATTATAGACATGCTTGCTGTGGGGAGTGGAAGCCATCTCCTTCAACTCATCCTCATCTGCCCCTTTGATACCTAAAGACATGAATTGTGGCTTGAAAGAGAGTTCCATATTATAGATACATATTCAATAGTTGTATAGACACATACCCAGGACAAAGATCTCAACTCCAATGTTCCTCAGTCGTTCGGCATACGCTCCTACTGGGTCTTGTGACTTTCCATCCGTGATGATCATGGCCACTTTTGGGAAGCCTTTCCTGGCTCCAGCAGCCTCAGTAAAAGTATTTTTCTCCAGATAGTCCATAGCATCACCTGGTTGAGCGTGTAAGACACCAAGATACAAATTCATACATGTTGGATGATGACTACAAACAGCTAGTGCTACAATACTTCTAATCGGGTTGTTTAAAAAAGTCTTTATGTTTGAAATTCAGACAATAAATTACATTATGAGCATAATTTTGCCAAGTAGGACCTAGGACGTGTTCAAACATTACCTACATGTGTTATCACAATTACTGTACATAAACCTAAATTGTTTATTTTTATGATGTTGGTAATCAGGGCTTGGCATTAACTTCTTTGCTCATCAGCCACTGTGACTAGTGGTCTAAAGTGCCATATAGATATTTTTAATATTGTCTCATAATTTGGGAGCAGGTATATTAGGCTGCTGTCACTTTAAGACCTGATGCACGGATCCATTATACTGTTACACGTATTTTCTTTCTCAACTGTTTACATTTACTTAAAACATAACTGACTGTGACATTAATTTACATTATTTTGTGTGTATTTGACTGTTTAAGTGCAATAAGAACTTAATTTAGTACTGAGAGGCGGCTTTATGTGCTTGTATTTTAGGTGTGAGCACAAAATCTGCGGAAATTTGTAAAATTATGCACAATGCACGCAATCCCACGCCGAAATTCAAGTTACATGCCACTGCTGAAATCCACCCGCATTCGGTGGGTTGGCAGATGTTAATGTCAAGCCCTGTTGGCAATCTATACTGTCAGCCCTTTGGTCAACTTTAATTTTAAATGTGCTATAAAATTAAAGTTTAAGTTGATGAGAATGTTATTCACACTCTAAACATACCCCAAATCTGATTAGTTAAATAACGTTGAATAGGTTTGTTCCAGGACCAACAAGGATGTTCATCCAGAAACAAGTCCTAATCGGCAAAATCATGGTATGGTAAATCTTTTACACACCTGTCATGGTATTACCACCCTTGTAGGGCAGATTTTTAATGGCTCGTAGGACATCAGGCCGTCTGTGATGGGTGTTCATGTCGAACTCTGTCCTGGTATCTGAGCTGTACTGTACCACAGCCACTCGGGTCTTATCCTCTCCAATATCGAAGGCTCCCGCCATTGCCCCAATGAAACTCCGGATAAATTTAAAGTTTTCTCTTCCCACACTCCAAGAACCATCCACCAGGAAAACCAGATCTGTGATAGCACTTACTGAACACTCTGCATGACGAGGGAACGAAGGGAAAGCCATGAGAGAAAGCCAAATAATAATATGAGAACAAACTTTCAGCTACAATCTTCATCATTTCGCTTATTGGTTTTGACACATTATTGAGCAATAAATATTGTTGTTTAAATAAGCTGTCTGTTTTACGCATGTTTATTATGCAGCTACACTTACTCAATTATTAATGACTCTGGCAATGACCTCCAGCATTTCCACAGTAAAAAATGCTTTTGAAATGCATTGGATACTTTCAATAAACTTATTTTTGTTTCTTTAGACATGTCTAACTTTAATGTGAAATGTACATCTTGAGAACTGGTTCTCTGGAATTTCAGTGGGATTTTTTTTTGGCTCCTGTACTCATGATTTGGACTCACAAGAAAAGGAGTGGAATTGGGTCAGGACCGTAATCCTTTCCCCTAGTTTGAAACATGATGAGTGTGTGAGAGTAAATGAATGAGGCTAGAAGGAACCTCTGCCCTCATCTATGTTTTAACAGCCACTTCTAACAGCACAAAGCAAAAAGTTTCATAAGCTCTGATTCTATTTTAGTGCTTTTAATTAAAGGCAATTTTTACATTGCCAACCACTGCCTTGAGCAATCTTTCTTTGCGAGCTGTAACAAGTTCACAAAGCCTACAATGGTCAGAAGAAAAAAGTCTAAAGGAAAAATGTGATCTTATACAATGCATATAGAGTTCCATTTCATAGATGACATGGAACCTATTTGGAATGATGAAGAAATGGTTTGATTGAATATACTCACTGACAGTCTCTGACTGTGGCTTCCTTGTTCCACTTGTGTTGCTGGATTGAACTGTAATTGGAGAAGAAGTTAGGTCCGTCTTGAAAGCTTGTGATTCATTTTGGCAAATGGATTTATCACAACTAATTATCAACAATGCTTTGTTTTGTAATTTAGCTCAGTAGATCTCAAGATTTCTTTCTTTCTGAAGAAAATGATTTGCCATGCAAAACCTCAAAACCATCACAATGCGCAAAGTGTTTTGTGGGTGGTTGAATGGGTATTGCTATACATTTACTAAAGAATTCTGAATGTTTTAAGTGTATTGCTATGTGATTCCAAGAGTATTGTGGGTTGTTGCATTATGGCTTAAGTCAAAGAAGTACACTCCTAAATCTCTATTATATGTTGGTCTCTAGAAATGATTCAGGAATCTCCTTCAATGACAGTTTATGAGATGTTCTTCGCCTGTAGTAATATCAAAACTGTCCTCAACAAAGGCCAGTGACTTGATGCTCATTTGTTGTCTGGGTCTTCAGTAATAATTAATTCAAAATACATAAAAAATTTAGCTAGCCCGCACATGACATGCAAGAAAAAGGTCCACACTTTTGTGAAAACCTTAAAACCTATTTTTTTTCTTTAGCTTTTAATTCATTGTGAGCTTCTGTCATGATTGTGTGGTTTGTCTTTGTTCTTTATCTTGTGTATTGTTCAGCACTTTGGTCAGCCCTGTTTGCTGTTTTTAAATGTGCTATATAAATAAATACAAACTTGAAACTTGAAACTTGACTTTTAACTAATTCATTCCATCATTTTAAGTAAATCATGCATACAATTTCATAATTTGTTCCCTCGTTTTACTAAATCATGCACAAAATATAATAATTAATTCCTTAATTTTACTAATTTGTGCACACAATATAATTCATTCCCCCATTTTGTGACCATGATATGTATATATATATATATATATATATATATATATATATATATATATATATATATATATATGTATATATATATATATATATATATATATATAATTATGTCATGTGCAGGGCTCTATGGAACATTGTTTCCACCACTGGATAAAAAATAAAGGTAATTGCGACATTTTATCTCACAATTCTGACTTTTTTTCTCAGAATTGTATGATATAAGTCAAATTTGGAATAATAAATTCAGAATTGAGAGAAATCTCGTAATTCTGGGGGGAAAAGTCAGGTTTTTTTTTCTCAGAATTGGACTTTAAAACTCGCAATTGCATTATTAAAAAAAGTCAGAATTACGAGAAAAAAGTCATAATTAAAAAAGTCAGAATTGTGAGGGAAAAAGTCAGAATTGTGAGATAAAAAGTCACAATTATCTTTTAAATTGTTTTATTCTGTGGCAGAAACAAACTTCCATAGGTCTCCATACTTAATTGATTCCACTTGAAAAAAAAAAAACGTTTTACTTTGAAAAATACATTTAAATGGTTGAGTACTCTCACATGTATTCAAGATGTAAGGAAAACATGTTATTAATTTTTACTTGATGGATACACACCACGTGGCCTTTCTAAAGTAATTAAATTGAAACTTTCCTTGAAAATTATTAAAACCATTTAAAATATACCCTAAGCCACATTTTTAAAAGTTCTTTATCATAAACACTATGTTATTAATCCACAAGCCGCATGAATTGAAATATCATTCATGTACGTATAGGTGAGGGTTACGAGTTTCATGCCAAAGTTCAATACATGAACGAATCTCTTACCATGAATAGGAGAATAAGAGAAAGGGTGTTGGGTGTGCACTTACTTGTTAACTGTCCAAGAATAGGGATGCTTTCTTCTGCACCATCAAATGAACTGATTGACACCGAATAGTCAACATCTGGAGTTAGATCCGTGATTGAAGAGTTTGTGGCCGAGGCAGGAAGAGTAAAATCTTTAGAATCATCTGGAACAGATAATGAGATATCAAGTCAGAAGATAAGTCAGTCAAAGCTGATCAAAAGACATGCAGATGCTGTAACATGTGCAGCTGCTGACATCACGCACCTGTATCTGATATTACTTGTATTCTGTAGCCCTGTATCTGAGACGCAGGCCTCCTCCATGACATTTGCACGGTGTTTTCATTTAGGATTTTAAATTTCAAGTCTGAAGGAGGCTCCACTGCAAACAAGAGGATAAAAGAGTCAAGGTCACAAGAAACTGCAATATCTGAATTTTGAAGATGATTTTTTTAACAACCCCAACGACAAACACTTCAGGACTGAAGTTGACTTGTTTATTGTTGGGCAAGACAAACACAACCAAGAGTAAAGATGACAAAACACAACAAAAGAGGGTGACGGAAGCCATTTCGGATCAAATGGCCTTTTCTTGAGTTGCATAACCTGGAATCTCATGGTCTGCAACTCAAGCAGAGAAGAACTAAATACATTTCAAGACCTATTACAAAACAAAACGTCATCCACGCCAATCCATGTGCAGACAACCATCCAATACATGCTGAATGCAGTCAATACAAGGCATGCCCGTTCAACAGAACAGATCATTTCCATTCCCAAGATATTGATTATACAATGGAATCGAGTTTTCATGATGTCAAAGAAGTCCAGATGGCTCTGTCAAAAGTAAGACACAAAAATATACATATGTTATATATACGCTTTGTATATATACATATATTCCAACAAGGCTAACGAGTTTTACTAAAGCCACACATCCATTGCAAATCTCATAAAAAGAATACACAACTTGTCGTGACAGACTTTTGTGTAGTTCCTTTTCATACAGAAGGTGTACGTGACAAGAAAACACTCCTAATTGAGAGGTTTGAAGGAAAACGTACAATCACGCAAATATGAGGAAGAAATATATCCACATTCGTCTGGTTGTCGAAGTGTCATGCACATGTACATGAGAAAGTTGCTTATCACACTGTTTCCATGTACACAAAGGACAACACACAGAGAGGCTACAAATGTATTTCAAAATGATATTCTGTCAAAGACATTATTGTCAAGCGATCTACATCAAACCGTGGTGGATCTCATCTCTGCAGGCGGCAATCTACGATGATGAGATGTCCACTTGCAGTACGCACTCAACATCCATGTTACATCCGCATGCATGAATGCTGATGTAAATCTCTGCTGTCAGGATAATGCCTTGAATGCAAAGAATGCAGAGGAAAAACAGCTGATCTCATCCAAAATGTAACCAATAGGTAAACATGCTTCATTTCACAGAAAGGAATTAGTATTTTTACCGGCAGAGTGCAATATTACAGTAGTGTTCAGCACACTTAAAAATAAAGGTTGGTTGAAACTTTTTTGGGAGAAAGTTCTTATTGATTAGTTTCTTCAGATCAATGTTTTGTTTTTAGAGCACCAGAACATGCTTTTTAAGACTGCAAAAAAAATAAAAAAATTCTGACATTGTTTTCCTGTATAAATATCTAAACATTCTTAAATCAACATACATTTTCTTGAGAAGCAAAATGACAAGATATTATGTCTTGTTTTCTTTTTTATTTATTTTTTAATCAAAGTTTAGTGAGTTTATGCTTAAAATAAGAAAACATTTTCTGGAAAACATGATTATTTTTCTCACACCGTTGGCATTTTTTCTTGTTTTAAGCCTAAGTAAAAAATAATTGACAACGTGCTGTTGAATTATTAGAAAAATAATGCACAACTCAAGTCCCGGGAGTCAATTATTCCACTTATACTAAAGTTCCCACACCTCAAAACATTGTTCAGATGATGTTCAGGTTTTTATCCTTAAAACACTCTTGTGTAGGACTAATTTCTTACGTGTCTCATTCCACGCCTCCATTGCTAATCCCAAAACTTTATTTTAGAGCTTGTGATGGAGACTTCAGCCACTGATAGCAGAATAATGCAGTTATTGAGTTACAGGGAGTGTGTGTGTGAATTACCTGAGTCTGTGCATCTCTCAACAGTGTTCGGCAGCAGCGTCTCTACTTATAGCGAAACTGTAAGTTTATCTGCTCCAAGAACAGCGCCGTTATTACCTCGCTAATGAGAAATTCATGTAGCTTTTGAGTTGTTAAACTATTTTACTGACAAATTTGTCAGATCAGTGCTGGCAACACTTTTCTGTGTGTGTGTGTGTGTGTGTGTGTGTGTGTGTGTGTGTGTGTGTGTGTGTGTGTGTGTGTGTGTGTGTGTGTGTGTGTGTGTGTGTGTGTGTGTGTGTGTGTGTGAGTGGGGGAGAGAGCGGGAGAAAAAGAGTATGAGCTTTCTGTAGGCTACATAATAAAACGTAACTTTGTGGCAAAAAACATGAAAATAATTTGTTGTTTTTATTCTATTGTTTACTATATTTATTTGCTTGGTCAGTGTCGTTGTGGGTCTGGGTTCTTTTGCTGCTGTACTCTGAAATTTCTGAAATCATTTGGCATCATCAAGCATTCAACAGCCCCGTAGTATAAACTCACTTAATTTTAATACATTTTTCAGAAAGCTAGACTTAATATATTAAGTCATTTTGCTTCTCAAGTAAATTTTAATCTTGATTTAAGAATGTTGGGATATTTAGTAAGATAATATTTATTTATTTTTCCGTGTAGAGAATTACATTTGTTTCTAATTGGAACCTTTATTTTTAAGATTATCAAACTAGTGCATTTATTACCACTCTTCATCAACAAGGTGATGAAGATCCACAGAGTCTGCTATAGATTTATTATCATCTATAAGAGCAGATCGTTCCTGTGGAAACCTTGATCATCTTTTTTCCATGCACTACTGTTCTTAATTCTACCTAATGGCCAGCTGGATAATGATGAGGACGTGGCAAAATGTCCCATGCATGAAGAAAAAGAAGGGTGGAAAGACACATGTGCGTGTATGGAGGCCAGAGCAAGCAGAATATCATTTTAAAATAAACAATGGAGGAAAGACACCAGGAAAACAACAAAGAACACGACCTGCTGGAGAAAGAAGGCTCACCAACCTGACGCATCAAACTCAAACGGTCTGTGTCCGAACAGGCCTCTGCCCTTCTCCGAACCCACGAGTCTTCACTGATTGGTCAAGCCGAGGCATCTTACGGGACGTGTCACGCAAACCGTGCATCAAACACAACCTACCATGTGCTTAAGACACCAGCTGAAACACCAGCTCAGTGGACTGTGAAATAATGCAATCGGACAGCTTTGTTGACTCTGTTGGCAGTTTAATATCGAAAGGGACACAAACGTCTGCTCGTGTTGAGTTTCGGGAAACTTCAGGATGAGGAGGCCCGTCAGGAGAGTGTTTCTCTCATGAGAGAAAGTCTGCCCCGTTTCAGTAACCTCCAGCCAGTCAGGCATTTCTTTCGGGCTTGTGCCGTTGCCAGGTTGGAGTCTCCCGGAGAAACCGAACAGATGCCAAAGTAATTCCGCAACATGTGCTGACATTAAACATTGCTGCATATTAACTTTCCGTATGGATTGCAACTCAGCGTTTTCGTGAGTGGCTGCAGGAAACCTAAAAAAGGCTCTTTGTCTTTGTGCTGTCTGAGGACTAGTTCAGCCCTCTCATGTTACATCTTTCCGTTCTTTTACAGCAAACAAAACAAAAAAAGGAAGTTTCCATTTGATTTTCCAGCTGAATCAGTCTCCATCCTCACGTTCTCACATTATTTTCCCCCGAGACAGCTGTCACTGGGCTGAACTGATGCTGTGTGGTGACTTTAATTACATATCCCACTTAAACTGAAACAACTTCAAATCATGTGGGAGAAAACACTTATTCATTTTACTACTGTAGCTGATTTAGTAATGTAATATGTATTTTTATATT
Source organism: Siphateles boraxobius (assembly GCF_051911475.1). Lineage (NCBI taxonomy): Eukaryota > Metazoa > Chordata > Actinopteri > Cypriniformes > Leuciscidae > Siphateles > Siphateles boraxobius. The sequence continues at coordinate 10,167,715 of NW_027508833.1, read as the reverse complement.
TTAAGTACATTGTACATATATTTCCAGCACAATTGGGCTGTTTTGAAAATGCCAACTCAGAAAATATCAGAGAGGATTTTAATTTAACATAAGAGGATTTGTATAAAGAATTGGGGGAGTGAAAGGACAATATGAGTTTTAAGGCAAAAAATAGCTTATGGACAGAAATTTATGGATAGCTATGCCACAGTATCACATGTTGTGACACTGTTATTCAGATTTACATATCACATTTTAAATAGTCTATCATGCAAAGCGTTTGATAAAGTTAAAATGTTAAAAAATGATAAAGTTAAAATTGAATATATATATATATATATATATATATATATATATATATATATATATATATATATATATAATACAGGTCAAATAATTAAATATGCCCTGGTACATTTAAACTAGTCTAGCTATACATTTTAAAAGAAATTAAAGCATAAAATAAATAATAAATAAATATTAAAATGTTTATTTTAATGCTCTTTATGGGAATCCTGCCGCTGTCAACTGTGATTGGACACTGGAGGAAAAAAAGGCAGTTTTCTGGCTGTTTTTTCTCTGGATCTGGCTACCCTGATTCTTCTACACAGTGTGCAGTGAAAGAGTTCAAAACGAAGAGATTTTTTTGCATGTCTTTTAACTCATGATTACTGCTCATCTGAGTTTGACTTAAGAGAATTAGGTCTGTGCAAGAAAACAAAAACGGTCGTCTATTAGACAGAATTCTGCTGTAAGAAATCTTTTGAGCTTTTAAAAATATCCTAACTTATACTGCAAATATCAACAAAAGGTCAGCAGTTTATCCTTTTTCTGCTGTTTAATAATGATGCTTTTGTAGTAATGTTTTCATTGCAGCTCGTCATGTAATTCATTGGACAAAAGCTGACTCATGGAGGAGGTGAAGACCATCCCAGACTGCTTTGTTTCACGCTGTAGAGGAACGCCTCGCAACAAATGGCAGATTACAGGATTATTTTTCGTTTGTGCGTGTGTGCGTGTGTGTGTGTGTGTGTGTGTGTCTTTAGAAGCATTTTTTAACAAACATAGCAGATAATAATTACTTAAATCTTAATAACTTATTAAATTATATCTATATTTCTATAACTCTATAATGTCAATTATATAGGCTACCTTAAGTATGGTCTAAGTATACAGCTTAATATAACATGTTCAAAAAAGTACATGTTTTATGTACTTGGTGTCCAAAAACATACTTCACTGTAAAAAGAGAGATAGAGCTCATGAACTATACCTTGAGCCTCTACTGAGTTCAGTAATAGAGTAAAGAGAGCAGCAGCGGCCAGAGACAGCCTGATCTTCATGTTTATACAGACACAGTCAGCAGTTCATTCATTAATCTACAAAGAGAAGAAGAGAAAATAAATCATCCTTATTTCCGTATTCATTGCACAGTAGCCTACATTATTTTAATTCATAGCATCATCATTCAAAACCATTCTTAGTGTGCTTAGTATTTTTATTCTGCACTAAACACTCATTTAAACAATGAACATGTAAATGACAATTACCGAATTACAGTGCAGAATTACTTCTCAATGATACTGAGATTTGCATTGCGGATCATGAGCGCCACCATGTGGAGATTTACACAAGTGCAGTGAATGTGCAAAACCATTCATGTGATTAACAGGCTATGGGACCAACGTAAATTAATAATCATCTCAGTATGATTTCTGCTAAACATTTAAACATAAAAAACTGTTTTCCTTTAGTACCTATTTGCTCACAATATGCATATTAATTTTATAAAGAAGACGCAGCAGTGCTAAAGAAACATGCAATACTTTTATGAATTGTGAATAAATCTACTGAACGTGTCACATCCAAAACAAATCACAACTCACTAGGAATTTAAATTTCAGACATTAAATATTTACATTAAATACGAGTAATATTTGTTTAACGTTTATTTCATTCACCGAAGACGTAAATTACAAATCCCATGCGAATCTAAAGAGCTGACTGAATGAAGTAAGGAACTAGACCTGATAAAGAACTCCTGAAGTCCGTCAGTGTGTCACAGAAGGAAAGTGAAGTCCAGAATGAGATCCTCTCCTCTCCTCCAGCTCTGAGGGAAACCTCTGTGAGAATGGGAGGTGTCTCAGCACAACCTGACACTAAATAGGGGGCTGTTCCCAAACTTTACTCCCTGACGAAATTCCTCAAGAATGGAGCCCCCACTTCTTTCAAATCTGAGATAGGCCTACGGGACCGATGGGAGAATGGGCTGGGGTTTCAGTTTTAATAGGCTATTCACTTAAATGAGATACTAAAAATTAGAAGAAAAAAATGTAATTGCGAATTTATATCAAGCTTCCATAATAATGTCTCATATTCTGCTCAGAAAAGTTGGGCACTCGAGAAAAAAATATATATGGATGAAATAGCCTATAATTATTTGTGAAATCGGCTTATTAACATATGTAATTTAATAACTTAGCACAATCTTTCAGTACCTCAGTAGGCTACTGTATTGTCATTTAAATCCTCGACGTGTTTTTGAGGGGGGGGGAGGGGGGGGTGTAGCAGTTTTATTGAGTGCCGTCGCACATCTTCACTACAAGCACGCGAACGCTTACTTCAAACGAAGTATGCGAATATATCAGTGAAAGTTTTCACGGTTTTTGGGTTAGTTGTCGCGTTGATTGCTGTGAAGAGAGACCCAATAGTAGATATCTCAGATAAGTCAGATTGACTGTCAGGCTGCTTGATAAATCACTTACTACAGCTGTAGGCTATAGGCTACTCAAACACATTCTTCGTTGCGGATGGTAAAGTATGTAGGCTAGTATATACTGTGTCGTTAACTGCCGGTAGAGGGAGATATTATCAAGTCATACAAATTAAAATTGCGTTTGTTTGTTTGTTTGTTTGTTTGTCTGTTTGTTTGTTTGTTTGTTTGTTTGTTTGTTTGTTTTACCACATATCCATTTTCTCATAAATACTAGCTACAACTACCAACTTGTGAAGTTATTACTTTTATGTTTCTGGGTCATTCCGAACAGTTTTGTGGATTTTATGTCACCATTAAACTATTACGTAAAATGTTAATTAAGTTTTATGCCACTTGTTTTTTCAGGCACATAAAAAAATTAACACAAATTCATAATGATTATTTCATAATAATAATAATAACTTTTTGAAGCACTTGACAGGCAAATTCCCCTATGTCCCCAATCAAACATCACTTTGAAATAACGGTTACATATAATTCTAAATTAGCCATTTTGAGTATTAGTATAGGCTATAAATGTACTTATTCTCTTTGAAATTTTATTGACATTTCTATTTTTATTGCAGAAGGCAGAACAATTATATCTCCCAAATTCCAGTTACATTGGAGAATTTGGCTTTTAAAATCTTAAAGGGATAGTTCACCCAAAAATCATTTTCTCACCCTCATGTTGTTACAAACCCGTAAAACTTTCTTTCATCTTTGGAACACAAATGAAGATCTTTTTGATGAAATCTGAGAGCTTTCTGTACACAACTACCCACTTTGACACTTCAAAAAGTTCATAAATAGATCGTAAATCTAATCCATATGAATTGAATGGTTTAGTCCAAATTTTCTGAAGAGACTGGTTCACTTAATATGACGAACAGATTAAATGTAGACTTTTATGTACACGTTTGAGCTTCAGCAAGAACCAATGAGGTTCATTCTCGTTTTATGCAGAACGCAGAGCCATAGAGAGAAAGAGTTGCGACACGTTTTGATGTCGCCACTATGGCTGTCACGTGGTTCATGTAAGCCCCAATAGTTCCAAAACATACGCTGGCTGTCATGTTCTTCTATGGGACAGACAGCAGCGATTACATTATTGAACGGTAAATATAAAACTAGAAAAAGTTTGTCGAGACAAACTTTAAGTTGGCTTGTGAAAGTTTGGACCAGAAAGTTTAAAGAATTTTAAAGTAGTTTGAAGTTTAAATTAGTTTAATATGTAAATTAGTTTAAAGTGTAAATTAGTTTGAAGTTTAAAGTAGTTTGAAGTTTAAATTAGTTTATAGTTTAAACTAGTTTAGTTTAAATAAGTTTAAATTAGTTTTAAGTTAAAAGTAGTTAGAAGTTTAAATTAGTTTAAAGTTTAAAGTAGTTTGAAGTTTAAAATAGTTTATAGTTTAAATTAGTTTAAAGTTTAAATTAGTTTGAATTTTAAAGCAGTTTGAAGTTTATATTAGTAGCTAGGGTGTTCTGGGTGGTTGCTATGGTGTTGCTAGGGTGTTTTAAGGTATTTTGGGTGGTTGCTAGTGTGTTCTGGGTGGTTGCTATGGTGTTGCTAGGGTGTTCTAGTGCATTTTGGGTGGTTGCCAGGGTGTTCTGGGTGGTTGCTAGGCAGTTGCTAGGGTGTTCTGGATGGTTGCTATGGTGTTGCTAGAGTGTTCTAACGCCTTTTGGGTGGTTGCTAGGGTGTTCTGGGTTGTTGCTTGGCAGTTGCTATGGTGTTCTGGGTTGTTGCTATGGTGTTGCTAGGGTTTTTTAGGCTTTTTTGGGTGGTTGCTATGGTGTTGCTAGGATGTTTTACATGGTGCTTGCAGTGTCAAAACTCGCCACTTGGTTGCTAGGGTGTGGTACATGATTGCATACGAGCCAACAAACATGTCTGTACTATGTTCTGGTGCTGAGATATGGCTTATTCATGTTGTTCAGGTGTTTGCTAGGTGGTTGCTAGGGTGTTCTGGGTGGTTGCTATGGTGTTGCTAGGGTGTTCTAGGGTATTTTGTGTGGTTGCTATGGTGTTGCTAGGGTGATTTAAGGTATTTTGGGTGGTTACTAGGCAGTTGTTAGGGTGTTCTGGTGGTTGCTAGGGTGTTGCTAGGGTGTTCTAGGGTATTGTGGGTGGTTTCTATGGTGTTGCTAGGGTGATTTAAGGTATTTTGGGTGGTTGCTAGGGTGTTCTTGGTGGTTGCTAGGCAGTTGTTAGGGTGTTCTAGTGGTTGCTAGGGTGTTCTAGGGTATTTTGGGTGGTTGCTTTGCTGTTGTTAGGGTGTTTTAAGGTATTTTGAGTGGTAGCTTGGGGGTTCTGGGTGGTTGCTATGGTGTTGCTATGGTGTTCTACGCTATTTAGGATGGTTGCTAGGGTGTTTTAAGGTAATTTGGGTGGTTGCTAGGGTGTAATGGGTGCTTGCTAGGCAGTTGCTAGGGTGTGCTGGGTGGTTGCTATGGTGTTGCTAGGGTGTTTTAGGGTATTTTGGGTGGTTGCTAGGCAGTTTCTAGGGTGTTCTGGGTGGTTGCTATGGTGTTGCTAGGGTGTTCTATGGTATTTTGGGTGGTTGTTATGGTGTTGCTAGGGTGTTGTAAGGTATTTTGGGTGGTTGCTAGGCAGTTGGTAGGGTGTTCTGGGTGGTTGCTATGGTGAACTATTTATGAATTTAAAAGTTCATAAGTGTATGAATTCATGAAAGTTCATAAGTGTATGAATTCAGGAGTTTATAAGTGTATGATTTCATGAGTTCATAAGTGTATGAATTCATGAGTTTATAAGTGTACGAGTTTATGAGTTTAGAGTTTATAAGTTTAAATGAGTAAGAGTTCAGAGTTTATTCATTTATGAGTTTGAGTTCATAAGTGTATGAATTCATGAGTTTATAAGTTTATGAATTCATGAGTTCATAATTTTATGAATTCACAAGTTTCTAAGTTCATGAATTCACGAGTTTATAAGTGTACGAGTTTGAGTTTAGAGTTTATTCTTAGATTTCATGTGACGTCACACAGTGGCGCGGCCGCCATTTGTAGGACCGAATCGCAAATGCCAACATGCCGTCTATCTGCTGTGCTGTAAGCTGTGACAACAGCAAATCACAAAGAAATGATAAGAAACTAAAATTTTACAATATTCCCAAAAACCCTGAACGTCGTCAGAAATGGATTTCTGCTATCAAGAGGGATCACTGGACACCTACAGAACACTCCAGACTCTGCAGTGAGCACTTTATTTCAGGTAAGGAATGTATGGCTAAGCTAAGCGTTTGCAACATGGTTTGCAAACGTTAACTGTTGTAACATTAGCACCAGTTCCTTACCAATCAGCCTTTGCAGAAAAATTCAATTAGGTAATGTGTAGCTGGCTTACATTTCCAGACAAAATTTGCTTAGGTCATCTGTGTCTCTGCTAACGTTATGTTAACGTTAACTTTATCCACTTTTAGACTAACTAATTCGGTAAAAATTAACTAAGGCATGAGTAAATAGTTATTTCATCACATATAAAGCATTAATAGTCATTAATAGTTATAAAAAAACTATTTATAAATACAGCTATAAATGCTTTATTCTTCTAAGCATATCTATAATGTCTTTAATAATTGTATTTATATACTTTATTAATGATCAATTTATCATTTCTAAATGAAGTATTGCATTATTTATAAACCAGTTATTTAAGAGTTGTCAATGGAGTTGTCTAAGATTACTTAAAAAAAGTATTTAAATCCACATTCATACATCGTATTATTGAGACATACAGTAATACTTAGTGTGTTCATAAAATCTACCTGAATTTACTCCATTTACTTAAACTTTCTAAGTGATCTTATGAATCACTGACAACTCTTAAATAACTGGTTTGTAAATAATCCTATACTTCATTTAGAAATGATAAATTGATCATTAACAAAGAATGAAAATACTATTATTAAACATTATAGATATGCTTATAAATCAAGGAAAAAGCATTTATAGCCGTATTTATAAACTATTTTTTGTCTATTAATGCTTAATGAATTAACTGTTTACTCATGCTTAACTAATGAATAATAGCGTGCAGTTATTATAAAGTGTTACCACTAATTTTGAGTAGGTAATGTTAATTGGTCTCTCATTATACCACTGCAGGCACGAAAAGTGATAATCCTCTGAACCCCAATTATGTGCCAAGTCTGTTTGCCTACCTGTCACCTGAGGAACGACAAAGAAAAATCAATTGCTACAAGAAATTTGAGCAAACACAAGCTGTCAAAAGGAAGAGAAGTTGTACCAGTGATGTGTCAATGTTACCCCATGGTAAATATACTGGCAATGAGATGGACCACAGTGACAGCTTTCCTGAGAGCGGGCAGAGTGGGAAACACAGCTACTGTAAAGACCCTATCCATACTGAGAGCAGTGTAGCATGCTCTGATGAAGCCTGTCGAGAAACTGTGAAGAAACTGACGGAAGAGTGTACCAGACTGAGGGCAGAGGTCTATCAGCTTAGGGACAGGGTAAGCAAGTTATCTTTCCAGCAGGAGGTGTTCAAAGACAATGATGAGATGGTCCAGGACTTAACTGGACTTCCATCCTATTCCAAGATGATGGTCGTCTTCACCTTCTTGTCAGGATTCCTAAAGGGGGGACCTGGGCTGACCCCTTTTCACTGCTTTTTAATGACTCTAATGAGAATGAGATTGGATTTACCACTCCACTTCTTTACATATATATTTCATGTGTCAAAGCCTACTGTAAGCCGAATTTTTAACAGTACATTAAATGTCATGAACAGTAGGTTGTCTTCTTCATTCATAGTGTGGCCCAGTAAGGAGCAAATTCAAATCAGTTTACCCATGTGTTTCAAAAACAGCATATACAGAAATTGTACTTCCATAATAGATTGTTTTGAAATTTTCATTGAGAAGCCTAAGAACATGAAAGCCCGAGCTCAAACATATTCACAGTACAAGCATCATAATACTGTTAAATATTTGATCTCAATAACACCACAGGGAGTCATATCATTTGTGTCTACTGGTTGGGGGGGGGCGAACAAGTGATAAGCACCTCACTGAAAACTGCGGCTACCTGGAAAACCTGTCACCTGGTGATGTCGTCTTGGCAGATCGAGGGTTTACCATAGGAGATGCTGTGAGCTTGTACAGTGCTCATCTCAAATTACCAGCCTTCACTAAAGGGAAACAGCAACTGCACCCAAGTGAACTTGAAAGTACAAGGGGACTAGCAGCTGTTCGGATCCATGTGGAACGCGTCATTGGTCTTGTGAGGAACAAGTACACAATCTTGCAAAGCACAATACCCATCTCTCTTTGCCAGACTACAACTCCAGGAGAACTTACATCTTTGGACAAGATGGTCAGAGTCTGCTGTGCTTTGTGTAACATTTGCCCATCTGTTGTGCCCTCAGAATAGAGACTAAGAAACATTGTGTTCCCAGTGTAACACATAACTATATGAACTGATGTTTGTTTTTATACAAGTCTGTTTTATTTTTGCAATAAAAAGGTGACAGTAAAATTCTGTGTTCTCATTCTGTTTATTGTTAATCATTCATAATAATCAAATAATTCATACAAAATCCCATATACATTATAAACCACATGAGTAATCTACTGTGCAAATATTTATTCTTACCAGAAACCCTGTGCCTGGCTCACAAATAGTAACTTAACTGAATGTTATAAGTTATTGAAAAAGGCATTTTAAACTACTGATTGTAAACTAACACTTAATGAAGTTAAGTTTCATGGAGGTTATTTTGAAAGGACACTCATGTAACTAAGGGGAGAAGAATAATCAAAAAACTAAGCCAATACTACACGTTTTCTTCTGCACTCCACACATTTCCATGTCTTTGGTACCCTGCTCAATTTAAGGCAAGACTTGTGAAAGTGCTTCCGCTTACACTGTCCAGATGTGCAGGTGATGTCATCTGTGTCACGAGGTTTACCACAGTAGCACCCCATTTCAGATGGCTGTTCAGTGGTTGTAGTGTTTGGGTGAGTATGGCGTGGAGCTGTATACCATTTTCCCAGCAGCTCTGGTAGTACTCCAGTCTTGATGAATTCAACCACTTTGAGGTAGGCATTGTGGAAGAAAACAGGATCATACATGATCCGCTGAATGAAAAACTCCTGTGGTGTCCATACAATAAAATCACAGTAGCTCACCGTGGAAACATGCATCTGAGCTTGCACTTGATACATGAACTTGTGGTCAGTCTTAAGTGCCATTGTCCCATCCTCCCCTATGCCCAGACAGAATGATGAATCTCTGCAGCTTTCGTTGAGTGAACGGTCCCTGCTGTTGAATGGACATTTTATCTCCAGTACGCCGTCACCATGACAAGTGCATGTTACCTGGCCGTCGGGTGTTGCTCCTATCCAGGGTAGGTCTGGATTGATGACGAATCCTGATGCTTTAAACTGGAATGTATACAAAGTATATAGATAAACTGTAAATAAATATTGATGGGCTGTGCATATATTAATTACTTGTTGATAGACCTGAAAGTCTCCGTGCTGATCTTGCATCATAGATATATAGTTTGCCCTTGCTCTTTCCTCATTCACTTGACCCCATCTGACAAAAATTTAAATACAAACTGTTTATTAAAATGTATTTGTTAGAATGACATTTACTGCCTATCTACCTAACATTTACCCTAAGGTGTTGCACTCTGACCGCAAAAATGTCATAAATACCCTTATGCTTATAATTTGCTTGTAAACTGCTTCTCCTCATTTACTTGTATTGAATGGCTAAACAGGTTACATCATGGTAAGTAACTACATGTACCAAACCTTCACCATGTTTAATTGTGCTTTGTTCTATTTACCTTGTTGCCTCAGTGGAAAACTGAGAAGAGCGTGGATAGCAAATTCTTTTGATCAAGGATACTGCTCTGTTTGCCTTGGCTGCCTCATAGAATACTGACCCTGTGACTCTTCCTGCCCTCTGATCAAACCATACCTTACTTTTACTTTGCTCCCTGGTCTCCTCCTCAACTACCAAACACTGGAGAAAGGTTTGTTAGTTAATTAGTTAATTATCTAGATTGTTGTGAATTATAACTGCACAGGTAGAAATATTAGTAGTAATTAGTTGATAATATTTTTATACTTACCTGTTGCTGTGTCACTTGTAGGTTATCAAATACCTTGGCACTCTCAACTAGTAGCATGGGCAAGTCCATCTCTAGCCAGGTGCTTGAATATATGGCTGACAAAGGAGTGGGCAAGTCCAGCTGCATCACTTTTGGCGTGTACCTGCATTGGTGGAAGATGTATTCAGATATTTGACCTAAAGTGATAGTTCACCCAAAAATTCTGTCATCATTTACTCACCCTCAAGTTATATCAAATACAGGTTTGGAACAACTTGAGGGTGAGTACATGATGACAGAATTTTCATATTTGAGTGAACTACCCTTTAAAAAAACAATTCCATAGAGTAATATATGTATACACAGATCATATGCCTGATGTCATTGGATGCAATTAGTTACATTTCACCACTGTGTACCTGTGGGAGTGGCCTTCAATGACAGAAAGGATGGCACTTTTCTTTGGCTTTGACTCTTGCATTTCACTGTGATGAAGCATCTCAAAAAACATCCTGCACTCTTCATCTGATGGTGTAATGTCAGGAAAAACAGGGCCTTGAACATGACGGGGCTCTTGTTTATGACAGAAACTGATGTTACGGATCTCTGCATATTGGACACCTCGGACAGACTCCATACTTGGCTGGGCCCATGCACAGGGCTTCTGAGTGCAAGCCTGCCCATTCTTGACATCAACAGCAGCCAAAACACAATACATTAGAGCTGCTGCATGAGAGCATACCTCTCCTAAACCGGCCTTACAGGTGCAATGAGCCATGAGAACTGTCCCATCTTCCTGTACTGTTATCCAGGGGTGTGTTGGTGTTACATTGAGGCTTTGTGAATGCTTCACCTGGAAATTTAAATAAAAGTAAAATTAGCAAATTACAGGTTAGCTTGCAAAATTAAAACATGTAGTTAACAATTGGAACACGTATAACGTCATTCTAGACAGCTATCTATATTTACATTAGTAACCTTAGTTATACATATGGCTGAATACATATTCAGCACATGCTGTGCTCACTGTTTCTGCTTTACATTAGTAGACAATTAGTGATTTGTCTACATTTCTGAAATGCATAACTTGGACACTCTCAATTGTAATGTACATATGCATTTTCTGTAAAGATGCTTTGAAACAATATTGTGAGTGCTTTAAAAATAAATGAGCTTGTCGGACATGGCGGGCGGGGGGGGGGGGGGGGGGGCGGGTCTTTGCGAGCGGTCAATTTATTTCAACTATGCTTTTATGTTCAGCGAGTAATTAAAAGAGTGCCACTTACCCTTCCTGTTATCAAGAACATTTTCTTCATCTCCAGATGATAGATTCTGGGATCATTAACCCATCCTGAGGTGAAGTAGCGGTAGGCTTCAGTGCTTTTAAATGCCTTGAGAGCTTCTCCGGTGAATGGAGAGGGATTGTGGACGAGGTAGATGTAAATATCAGCAAACGTCAAATTTGGCAAGTTTTTACTAGACTTAACTGGAGTCAGCAGTTCGTTTGACAGTAAATAAGGATCTAATCCTAAAGTATCAATTTTATTTAAATACCGTTGTTTTTCATCTGTATTGAGGTGTGCTATTTTAGTGTGGGCGACATCTTTCCGATCACTACGCAAAGGTCCTAAAGATGGCGCCCACAACAAAAAAGTCACGTGACTGAAACCCATGAATAAGTTTAAATGAGTAAGAGTTCAGAATTTATTAATTTATGAGTTTAAGAGTTCATACGTGTATTAATTCATGAGTTTAGAGTTTATAAGTTTAAATGAGTCTAAGAGTTCAAGTTTAGAGTTTATTAATTTATTATGAGTTTAAGTGTAGATAGATAATTGTCATAGATAGATGAGTTTATTAGTTTAAATGAGTCTCAATGGCTCATATAGTAGGCCTATATAGAATGGCAGTTTGATTCAGTCTAGGGCTTCAAGGAGTTTAGATTTGAATTTTTGACAGTTGGGGAATTTGAAAATCTGAACATTCCGCAATGTTAAGTCAATGGGAGTTTTTTCCGAGTTTGATCGTCATTTTTAGGAAAACCGTAAGTCTGAAAAGATATAGCACACCGAGTCAGAAGAGTTTGAGTGTCTGAGCCGAGTTTGGAGTATGTGGAGTTAAAGCTCTAGGAGGAGTTAGAGTCAGAATTTTTTCCGCTCAGAAGAATAATAATAACTAGAAAAAGTTCCTCGAGACAAACTTTAAGTTGGCTTGTGAAAGTTTTCTTAAAGTTTTGTTTAAATTAGTTTAAAGTTTAAAGTAGTTTGAAGTTTAAAGTAGTTTGAAGTTTAAATTAGTTTAAAGTTTAAATTAGTTTGAAGTTTAAAGTAGTTTGAAGTTTAAAGTAGTTTGAAGTTTAAATTAGTCAGAATTTTAAATTAGTTCAAAGTTTAAATTAGTTTAAAGGGGTTTAAAGTAGTTTAAAGTTTTAAATAGTTTAAAGTTTAAAGTAGTTTAAAGTTTAAAGTAGTTTAAAGTTTAAAGTATAGTTTGAAGTAATTTAAAGTTGCTAGGGTGTTTCTAGTGGGTTGCTAAGGTGTTCTTAGTGGTTGCTAGGGTATTTTAGGTGGTTGCTAGGGTGTTCGGGGTGGTTGTTAGGCAGTTGCTAGGGTGTTCTGGGTGGTTGATGTGGTGTTGCTAGGGTGTTCTAAGGTTTTTTGGATGTTTGCTAGAGTGTTCTGGGTGGTTGATAGGGTGTTCTGGGTGGTGGCTATGGTGTTGCAATTGTGTTCTAAGGCAGGGGTTCCCAAACTTTTCAGCCCACAACCCCCAAAATAAAGGTGAGAGTGATTCGCGACCCCTATGTCCTCGGAGGTGGTTAAAGTATACAAACATTGCGTGAAACTTTGCACACGCACTAATAGGCATACTTACAACACAAAATAACACAACAGTCAAAACAACCATTATATTATTTTATATTAAATATTAACATCACCTAATGAGATGGGTGCATAGACGTTGGAACAGGGGGGGGCGCAGCCGCCCCCTAAATTTACATAAGTACTAAAAAAACAATACATTTAGAGTTTGTAAAATACACACTGATGTTTATGGAAGAGGTCATAATAATCGATTCCATTATAATTCGACACGTTTTATTCATATCAGATACACATTGTGTAAGTAACTTTAATGTTTACTATATTCTTCTCCCAGTTCACCACCCACTACTTTTAAGTATTTCGGGAGTGGATGAATTCACATGTTGTGATCCTCTCCCTCGTTCATTTCACCTAGGGGTTCTATTTAATTAATTACCATTCGTGGATTTCATTCATTGCGCCTTGACACCAGTTTAAAACTGAGTCCCAAAAGTCCGCGCAAGAACTGTACGTTCACACCGCCGACGACTTGAGCGACAAAGAAGCTGGGACGCTCTGTCGAGGACGCTTGTCAAAAAGTACGGGGAAGCTTGTTGAAGCTTGTTGACGCTTGTTAAAGCTTGTTGACGCTTTGGCCGCTCTGACGTAGGCCTACCAGCATTATGTTCGAGAGAAGAGAAGTGTCACAACATGAAATGTAAACAGAAAAACAAGCAATACATTGACACTAGAAACCTTTTATAATGACAGCGTTTTTATATTGCCTATTCCGCATCTCAACGCACGCATACAGCTTGCCACAAAGAACGGGCCAAAGTAAGGATTTTGCATTAAACATTTGAATTGTTTATTAATAACGTAGTGTTTTCTGTCAGTTTTCGGTTCATTTATGAGACACGCTCCAGTTCACGCGCCGGCGCCTCCGTGTCCTAATTATATTGTCTACTATATTTGCTTTTTATTTATTAATCCAGTCAATTTGTTGATGGAAACATTGATTAAAATGAAGATACAATTTATACAAAACGAAATTTACTTAAAACAAAACTTAATGAGTGGTCAGAATTATGTCTGACCCATTAAAAATGTTTTCCGATATATGGTGACTCAATTACTGATGGACCAAAGAAAAACTTGAAATATAAATTCTCAGAAAATGCATTTAATACAAAGTCTGTTTATATAGGCCTACTCCGTTAATAAAGGAGTCCGGACATTGGAAAAATATTAGTCCACATGCGTTTTATATTTAATATGAGGGAAATAGACATGCATGCATGCGTGACACAAAAAATCTTTAAACTTTAGGTAGCAAAATATTTTTTAGAAAATTCTACTAGACTAACGTCACTCATAAATCATGAAATTCCACACATCCACCATCTCTTGAGTTTTATTAAAAATCTTTAACTTTTAGGTAGCAAAATATTTTATAGTAATTCTGTCAATTATACTAAGGTTAGATTTCATTGAAGGTAAATTGGAGCGGCCACACTGAGCTGTGCGTAACGCCCACAGACGTGAAGTGAACGAGACAGAGGCTGTCTGGTAATGTCTGAAATGGTTAACTCTGTGGCGATGCATGTGCAAAACAGATTTAACTAATCATAAAGTCAATCAGGATACATTACACAGATGGGTGGGAACAATTCCATTGCGCACACTCACAAATAGGCCCATCTAAACACGGGCATGTTTAAAACAAAAAAGAACAATAATCAAACAACTATAATATTGTTTCATTGTATTTTACTCATTACTTTCATTTAAATATTAACATCACCTAATGAGATGGGTGGTACTTCTCCTCCACTCTCCTCCGCTGGTACCTCTGCTGGCCTTCCTTTGTTGTCTTTGACCGATATTAACCAATGTTTCATTTCGAAAATAATATTATCCTATACTTAAAGCGTAAAAAATTACCTACGTGTCAGAAAGACTGTTTACTTTAACTTGGTGCTGTAGTAAAGTGACCGTTAATTGACATTAATCTGTCGTCATCACCTCAAGACCCGCTCAGGACCAACGGTCAAGGAAAATGAAAAGGCTGATGTTATATATACATATATATATACATATATATATATATATATATATATATATATATATATATATATATATATATATATATATATATATACATATACATTTTTTGGGGGGATTTCTGGAAATCATCTCGCGATCCCCCTTCGCTGTCTCACGACCCCCCGGGGGGTCGCGACCCCTACTTTGGAAACCCCTGCTCTAAGGCATTTTGGGTGGTTGTTATGGTGTTGCTAGGGTGTTTTAAGGTATTCTGGGTGGTTGCTAGGGTGTTCTGGGTCATTGCTAGGTGGTTGCTAGGCTGTTCTAGGTGGTTGCTATGATGTTGCTATGGTGTTGCTAGGGTACTCTAGGGTATTTTCGATGGTTGCTATGGTGTTGCTAGGGTGTTTTAAGGTATTTTGGGTGGTTGCTAGGGTCTTCTGGGTGGTTGCTAGGCAGTTGCTAGGGTATTTTGGGTGGTTGCTATGGTGTTGCTAGGGTGTTATAAGGTATTCTGGGTGGTTGCTAGGGTGTTCTGGGTCATTGCTAGGTGGTTGCTAGGCTGTTCTAGGTGGTTGCTATGATGTTGCTATGGTGTTGCTAGGGTACTCTAGGGTATTTTCGATGGTTGCTATGGTGTTACTAGGGTGTTTTAAGGTATTTTGGGTGGTTGCTAGGGTCTTCTGGGTGGTTGCTAGGCTGTTGCTAGTGTGGTCTGTGTGGTTGCTATGGTGTTGCTAGGGTGTTCTAAGGTATTTTGGGTGGTTGCTAGGGTCTTCTGGGTGGTTTCTAGGCAGTTGCTAGGGTGTTCTGTGTGGTTGCTATGGTGTTGCTAGGGTATTCTAGGGTATTTTGGTTGGGGTTGCTATGGTGTTTTAAGGTATTTTGAGTGGTTGCTAGGGTGTTCTGCGGGGTTGTTAGGCAGTTGCTAGGGTGTTCTGGGTGGTTGCTATGGTGTTGCTAGGGTGTTTTAAGGTATTTTGGGTGGTTGCTAGGGTTTTCTGGGTGGTTGCTATGGTGTTGCTAGGGTGTTTTAAGGTATTTTGGGTGGTTGCTATGGTCTTCTGGGTGGTTGCCAGGCAGTTGCTAGGGTGTTCTAGGGTATTTTGGGTAGTTGTTAGGCAGTTGCTAGGGTGTTCTGGGTGGTTGCGTGTTGCTAGGGTGTTTTAAGGTATTTTGGGTGGTTGCTAGGGTGTTATGGGTGGTTGCTAGGCAGTTGCTAGGCTGTTCTAGGGTATTTTGGGTGGTTGCTATGGTGTTGCTAGAGTGTTTTAAGGTATTTTGGGTGGTTGCTAGGGTGTTCTGGATGGTTGCGTGTTGCTAGGGTGTTTTAAGGTATTTTGGGTGGTTGCTAGGGTGTTCTGGGTGGTTGCTAGGTAGTTGCTAGGGTGTTCTGGGTGGTTGCGTGTTGCTAGGGTGTTTTAAGGTATTTTGGGTAGTTGCTAGGGTGTTCTGGATGGTTGCTAGGCAGTTGCTAGGGTGTTCTAGTGTATTTTGGGTGGTTGATATGGTGTTGCTAGGGTGTTCTAAGGTATTTAGGGTGGATGCTAGGGTGTTATGGGTGGTTGCTATGGTGTTGCTAGGGTATTTTAAGGTATTCTGGGTGGTTGCTATGGTGTTCTGGGCGGTTGCTAGGCAGTTGCTAGGGTGTTCTAGGTTGTTGCTATGGTGTTCTAGGGTAATTTGGGTGGTTGCTATGGTGTTGCTAGGGTGTTTTAGAAATGTTAGAAAGTTAGAAAGAAATAAAAAAAGAAAGATTAGGTGGTTAGAAAGAAATAAAAAAAGAAAGATTAGGTAGAAAGAAAGATTAGTTAGAAAGAAAGAAAATTCAGAAAGGGAATAGAAAGGTCTGAAAGAAAGATAAGGTAGAAAAAAGATTAATTAGAAAGAAAGAAAGAAAGAAAGAAAGAAAGAAAGAAAGAAAGAAAGAAAGAAAGAAAAATTAGGCAGAAATAATGAAAGAAAGAAAGAAAGATTAGTAAGAAAGAAAGAAAGAAAAAAGATAAGGTAGAAAAAAGATTAATTAGAAAGAAATAAAGAAAGTAAGAAAAATTAGGCAGAAAGAAAGAAAGAAAGAAAGAAAAAAGCAAGCAAGCAAAAAAGAAAGATTAGTTAGAAAGAAAGAGATTATTTAGAAAAGAAAGAAAGATAGAAATATTAGTTAGAAATAAAGAAAGATTAGTTAGAAAAGAACGAAAGATAGATTAGTTAGAAAGAAATGGTAAGAAAGAAAAATTAGGCAGAAAGAAAGAAAGAAAAAAGTAAGCAAGAAAGAAATAAATAAAGATTTGTTAGAAAGAAAGAGATTAGTTAGAAAAGAACGAAAGATAGATTAGTTAGAAAGGAAGATTAGTTAGAAAGAAAGAAAGATTAGTTAGAAAAGAAAGAAAGATTAGTTAGAAAAGAAAGAAAGATAGATTAGTTAGAAAGAAAGAAAGATAGATTAGAAAGAAAGAAAGAAAGATAGATTAGAAAGAAAGATATATTAGTTAGAAAGAAATGGTAAGAAAGAAAAATTAGGCAGAAAGAAAGAAAGAAAAAAGTAAGCAAGAAAGAAAGAAATAAAGATTAGTTAGAAAGAAAGAGATTAGTTAGAAAAGAACGAAAGATAGATTAGTTAGAAAGAAAGATTAGTTAGAAAGAAAGGAAGATTAGTTAGAAAAGAAAGAAAGAAAGATTAGTTAGAAAAGAAAGAAAGATAGATTAGTTAGAAAGAAAGAAAGATAGATTAGAAAGAAAGAAAGAAAGAAAGAAAGAAAGAAAGAAAGAAAGAACGAAAGAAAGAAAGAAAGAAAGATAGATTAGAAAGAAAGAAAGATAGATTAGTTAGAAAGAAATGGTAAGAAAGAAAAATTAGGCAGAAAGAAAGAAAGAAAAAAGTAAGCAAGAAAGAAAGAAATAAAGATTAGTTAGAAAGAAAGAGATTAGTTAGAAAAGAACGAAAGATAGATTAGTTAGAAAGAAAGATTAGTTAGAAAGAAAGGAAGATTAGTTAGAAAAGAAAGAAAGAAAGATTAGTTAGAAAAGAAAGAAAGATAGATTAGTTAGAAAGAAAGAAAGAAAGAAAGAAAGATAGATTAGAAAGAAAGAAAGAAAGAAAGATTAGTTAGAAAAGAAAGAAAGATAGATTAGAAAGAAAGAAAGAAAGATTAGTTAGAAAAAATGAAAGATTAGAAAGAGAGAAAGAAAGAAAGATAGAAAGATTAGTTAGAAATAAAGAAAGATTAGTTAGAAAAGAACGAAAGAGATTAGTTAGAAAGAAAGATTAGTTAGAAAGTCAAGTCAAGTCACCTTTATTTATATAGCGCTTTTTACAATACAGATTGTATCAAAGCAGCTTCACAGTGATAACATGAAAATAATATAACAGAGTTTGTTTCTAAAAGAAAATTGAGTCAAGCAAGGCAGATCAATAATATTATTGAATATTAAATGTCCCCAACTAAGCAAGCCAAAAGCCAAGGCAACAGTGGCAAAGAACCAAAACTCCATCAGGTGACAGAATGGAGAAAAAAACCTTGGGAGAAACCAGAATCAGTCGGAGGGCCAGTTCTCCTCTGGCCAACGAAGGAACAGTGCATGATTTATGATTCGGGCAGCATTACACAGCAGATTGGATCGGAACATTTAGAATATTTATCCATTTCCATCTTTTGGAAGTCCAAGTAATCACGCCGGTGTTGAGACGAGTTGTTGAGGATCAGTGCCGTCCACCATAGAGGGTCCATATCGCCGGTGTTGAGTCGTCTCTTCACAGGCTTTGTGTTCGGGGTATCTGAAGTCTCCGTGAAAGGCTGGATACAAACTGGAGCTGACGAACGTTGTTTTTCTCGGGACTCGCGTCCCGAGATAACAGCAGAAAAGCAAAAAGGGAAAATAATTAGCGTAGCTGCTGTTCATAATGATTTCCATAACACGGGCGTAAATGATAAAAAACATGAAGACAGTGATTCTTGCGTCCCACAGTCACAGTAGAAAGAAAGAAAGATTAGTTAGAAAAGAAAGATAGATTAGTTAGAAAGAAAGAAAAGTTAGAAAAAGTGAAAGATTAGAAAGAGAGAAAGAAAGAAAGATAGAAAGATTAGTTACAAAGAAAGAAAGTTAGTTAGATAGGAAGATTATTTAGAAAGAAAGATTGAGAGAAAGAAAGATAGATAGAATGATTAGTTAGAAAGAAAGAAAGATTTGTTAGAAAGAAAGATAGATTAGTTAGAAAGCAAGCAAGAAAGATTAGTTTGGAAAGAAATAGATTAGTTAAGAAAGAAAGAAAGAAAGATAGATTAGTTTGAAGGAAAGAAAGAAAGATAGAAAAAAGATAGATTAGTTAGAAAGAAAGAAATATAAATTAGAAAGAAAGAACGAAAGATAGATTAGTTAGACAGAAAGAAAGAAAAGGAAAGATAGATATATAGATAGATAGATAGATAAAATAGTCAGGAGATAGATAGATAGATAGATAGATAGATAGATAGATAGATAGATAGATAGATAGATAGATAGATAGATAGATAGATAGATAGATAGATAGATAGAAATAAAGATTAGTTAGAAAAGAAAGAAAGATAGATTAGTTAGAAAGAAAGAAAGATTAGTTAGAAAAAAGAAAGATTAGATAGATAGATAGATAGATAGATAGATAGATTAGTTAGAAATAAATAAAGATTAGTTAGAAAAGAAAGAAAGATCCCTTAGTTAGAAAGAAAGATTAGTTAGAAAAAAGAAAGATTAGAAAGAGAGAAAGAAAGAGAAAGATTAGTTAGAAAGAAAGTTAGTTAGTTAGATAGGAAGATTATTTAGAAAGAATTATTGAAAGAAAGAGAGAAAGAAAGAAATATAGATAGAAAGAATAGTTAGAAAGAAAGAAAGATTTGTTAGAAAGAAAGATAGATTAGTTAGAAAGCAAGCAAGAAAGATTAGTTAGAAAGAAATAGATTAGTTAGAAAAGAAAGAAAGAAAGAAAGATAGATTAGCTTGAAAGAAAGATAGAAAAAAGATAGATTAGTTAGAAAGAAAGAAATATAAATTAGAAAGAACGAAAAATAGATTAGTTAGAAAGAAAGAAAAAGAAAGATAGATAGATAGATAAAATAGTCAGATGATAGACAGAAATAGTTAGATGATAGAAAGATTGGTAAGAAAGAAAGAGAAAGAAAAAGATAGATATGTATTATGGGTGGTTGCTAGGGCGTTGCTAGGTGGTTGCTAGGGTGTTCTGGGTGGTTGCTAGGCGGTTGATAGGGTGTTCCGGGTGGTTGCTATGGTGTTGCTAGGCGGTTGATAGGGTGTTCCGGGTGGTTGCTATGGTGTTGCTAGGCGGTTGCTAGGGTATTCTGGATGGTTGCTATGGTGTTGCTAGGCGGTTGCCAGGGTATTCTGGTTGGTTGCTATGATGTTGCTAGGTGTTTGCTAGGGTGTTCTGGGTGGTTGCTATGATGTTTCTTGGTGGTTGCTAGGGTGTTCTGGGTGGTTGCTAGGCGGTTGCTAGGGTGTTCTGGGTGGTTACTATGAGGTTGCTAGGTGGTTGCTATGAGGTTGCTAGGTGGTTGCAAGGGAGATCTGGGTGGTTGCTAGGGTGTTCTTGGTGGTTGCTATGATGTTGCTAGGTGGTTGCTAGGATATTCTGGGTGGTTGCTATGGTTTTGCTAGGCAGTTGCTAGGGTATTTTGGGTGGTTGCTAGGGTGTTCTGGGCTGTTGCTAAGGTATTCTAGGTGGTTGCTATGATTTTACTAGCTGGTTGGTAGTTGTCACAGATGGTTACTATTGGAGTTCTTAGCATTTTCTTGGCATGATTTAGCACGTACCTAATTGCTATTAGCATGTAGCTATTCAAAGCTAGCATGTGTAGCATGTTGGAAGTCCTGTTTGCTAGCATGAGTCAAAAGAACCAACCCCCATCTCTATACAATGTTCTGATGCAGAGATATATGTCTTGCAAAATGGTTGCTAGGGTACTCTGTTTGGTTGCTAGGGAGTGGCTTGGCAGCTGCCAATCATGAAACTCCAAAGACTGATTGTCAGTGTGAATGATATAAACCAACTCCCATGCCTCGGTGACATTTAGAATGGAAGATATCCTTCTTTGAATTTTGGTTGCTAAGGTGCTCAACAATGGTTGCTAGGGAGGGGCAAGGAAGAGTTGACATGATTCATGATTGACTGTTTGCTGCCCAGAGTCAAACTTGTGTTAACCCCATCTCTATATGATGTTCTGATACAGAGATATAGGTCTTGCAAAATGGTTGCTAGGGTGCTCTGTTTGGTTGCTAGGGAGTGGCTTGGCAGCTGCCAGTCATGAAACTGAAAAGGCTGATTGTCAGTGTGAATGATATAAACCAACTCCCATGCCTCTGTGACATTCAGAATGGAAGATATCCCTCTATGGATTTTGGTTGCTAAGGTGCTCGACAATGGTTGCTAGGGAGGGGCTACGTAGTGTTGAGGTGATTCATTATTGGTTGTTTACTGCCCCGAGTCAAACGAGTCCACCCTTGTGTTTCTATGACACTTCTATCCGGAGATATCCTTTTGATCTCTTTCAATAGAAGTCTATGGAACTTGTTGCTAAGGTGCTCTAAATGGTTGCTAGGGCGTGGCTTAATAGCTTCACAATGATCCTGAGAGACTGATTGGTCATCTGAGTAAAATGAGCCCGTCCCCTTGTCTCTATGACACTGTGATCCAGAGCTATGTTCAATACAAAATCCCTATGCAACGTGTAGAACGGCCCATGAAACGGTCCTACACCATAGTAAGTCAATGGGGCAACTTTGAGCAGCTCCTGACCCCCAGGGGTGCAACTTTTACCCCATTGTGAGGTATGTTCTTACAGAGCCTGTCAGCCTCTTCAAATGTGGCAAATCACGAGTTTCTGTGAAATCTGATTTCTGAGCTATGACTCGTCAAAGTTTGTTGCAATGTTAAGTCTATGGGATTTTTTTTGTGCGCTTTTTTGCCCCTGGGGCAATTACCGTACCCCCGATCTCTTAGAAAAGATGTAGCACACCTCTCCTCAATAAGCCGCATGATTTGACGCCTTTCTCGGGGGTCTGTGATGTCAGCATGTATTTTTTATAACATAGTAAAAGATAGTTACTATAGAGTTATTATAGAGTTCTTAAAATCTTTATTAAAAAGTGCCTTTGGTATGGCCTGCGGCCTCGTGCCTATGGCCTACGGTTGCTAGGGTGCTGTAATTGGTTGCTAGATTGAGGCTATGAAGATTTTAGACCATTACTTATTGGCTGCTTGATAATATAAATCCTCTGAGGGAGAGAGAGAGGGAGAGAAATGCAGGGGTGTCAGCAGGGGCGGAGCCAGACGATGTAAACATTCGGGGCTTAGCCCAAACCTAGGGGCGGTCCAGGCAGGGGCATACTCCCTTGGAGATTTTTTCCCCATTTACGTCAGCTAAATGCACTATTTTTCAGGCTGTTTGAGATATTAGAAAGCCTAAAAATCTATACACTACCTGGGAAAATTATGATAGTTAGGCCTACTCAGTAAAAAAAAAAATCACAGAGTAGAGCCTACAACCTATTTTGTATGTAATTGTTCTCCAGCTGTAGTGAATCCAAAACACCAAAAATGTTAAGGATGACTCATTTTCACCCCTGGCAACTAAAAAGAGGCAACCATTATCTGACTATTTTTAAGTTTGCCTAAATAGGTAAAACACAGTGGTATCTGGTGGCGTGTAAAACTTATATAGCAGCCCTTTTAGACTGGGGCCAAAACGCCACCATAACTCGCTGAGAATAATTTAAGTCTCATGTGTGCAATAAAAGTTCTAAAGACCTGTGTCTTATTATTAAATATGTATACTTTTTGTTCAGAATTGCTGCATTAAATATTGATGATATTGTGCAATATGTTACAGTAAATTAATGATGCGTTGCCCAAAAAGCTTACATATAAAATTGTGGACAGTGATATTCATTTAATTAGCAATACTCTGCTGCTACCATTTATTCATTATCACTGTTCACCATAACAATTCCTTTAATTATGTAAATACTAATATGTTTATTACATTATTACAGGCGCATCTCAAAAAAATGTAATATTGTGGAAAAGGTCATTGTGCTGCACCACCAGAACAAAACTGACAGATTGAATTCTCAGGAAACCTTTGCAGGTGTTTTGAGTTGATTAGCTGATTAGAGATCTTGTCAGGTCGTATAAAAAAAATTCTTTGTTCTAAAATTCTAATACATTTTGAGATAGGCGTACTGGAGTTTTGATTTCCATGAGCTGTAAGCCCATCATCATGATTAAAACAATAAAAGGCTTGAAATATTAACTTTTTATGTAATGAATCTAGAATATATTAAAGATTTACTTTTTAAATTAAAGTATGGGGGGGAAAATAACTTATTGACGATATTGATGTATCTGTACTTGGAATTGTTGTCATCACTTAACTCAAGTGTTAGGCCTACAACAGCAGATTCACATGTAACACTTGTCCGCGGTTCGTCTGACGCTGCTTCTGAATCTCTCTCCGGCCGGTGAGGTTTACTGTTAGTGTTCCGTATAAAAAAAACTTTATGATGTCCATAATAACTTCAGCCCGTTAGCCAGTAAGCTCGCTACGACGCCGGTTTAAACATACAACAGCCCGCAAGCGGCCAACCCCTGATGACAACGGCGAAGAAGATTAATTTATATTCTTCTTCGTTAGTTTTTATTGGCAGTTGGCAAACAAGCTGAGTGATGCGCGATGCATTACCGTCCGCCACCACGCACATTGTTTAATTTTTTGCCGCTCCAACAGAAATTCTGAGAGGAAATTAAACAAAGTTGAAGTTATTTTAAAAAATCAAAAGATTCGGGGCTTTTGACAAACCATTCGGGGCTTAAGCCCAATTAGCCACCCCCCCGCTCCGCCCCTGGGTGTCAGGCCCTTTGTGTCTGTGTGTGTGAAAAAGTCGGTTGGGATTTGAAATTCTGAACATTCCGCAATGTTAAGTCAATGGGATTTTTTTGCCCGCTTTTTCGTCCGCTGTGCGAACATCGTACACCCGATCGCTTAGAAAAGTCATAGCACACCTCTCCTCAATGAGCCGCACGATTTGACGCCTCACTCAGGGGTCTGTGACAAAATTTGCGGGACGAGTTACG
This sequence comes from Siphateles boraxobius, assembly GCF_051911475.1. NCBI lineage: Eukaryota > Metazoa > Chordata > Actinopteri > Cypriniformes > Leuciscidae > Siphateles > Siphateles boraxobius. The sequence goes on along the minus strand of NW_027508833.1, from coordinate 10,143,902 downwards.
CGCCAAACTTTGTCCAGAATAATAAGAATAAGTATAACTAGAAACAGAGCATTCCCTGCGGAACATGCGTGTGAATGCTTAAAATGCTTAACTGAAATGCAAAGAAAGAAAGAAAGAAAGAAAGAAAGAAAGAAAGAAAGAAAGAAAGAAAGAAAGAAAGAAAGAAAGAAAGAAAGAAAGAAAGAAAGAAAGAAAGAAAGAAAGAAAAAGAAAGAAGGATTAGTTAGAAAGAAAGAAAGATGGATTAGTTACAAAGAAAGAAAGATTAGGTAGAAAGAAAGAAAGAAAGAAAAAAGAAAGAAACAAAGAAACAAAAAGAAAAGGATTAGTTAGAAAGAAAGAAAGAGATTAGGTAGAAAGAAAGAAAGAAAGAAAGAAAGAAAGAAAGAAAGAAAGAAAGAAAGAAAGAAAGAAAGAAAGAAAGAAGGATTAGTTAGAAAGAAAGAAAGATGGATTAGTTAGAAAGAAAGAAAGATTAGGTAGAAAGAAAGAAAGAAAGAAAGAAAGAAAGAAAGAAAGAAAGAAAGAAAGAAAGAAAGAAAGAAAGAAAGAAAGAAAGAAAGAAAAAGAAAGAAGGATTAGTTAGAAAGAAAGAAAGATGGATTAGTTAGAAAGAAAGAAAGATTAGTTAGAAAGAAAGAAAGATGGATTAGTTAGAAAGAAAGAAAGATTAGGTAGAAAGAAAGAAATAAGGATTAGGTAGAAAGAAAGAAAGAAAGAAAGATAGATTAGTTACAAAGAGAAAGAAAGAAAGAAAGAAAGATAGATAGATAGATAGATAGATAGATAGATAGATAGATAGATAGATAATTTGGACACAGAAAGTCAAATAGTTAGACAGGCAGATAGATAGAAGAGGATAAAAGGAGGAGTAGAAAGGAGAAGAGATTAGGAAAGGAGGGGAGAAGAGGAGGAGTACATTTACATTTACATTTATTCATTTAGCTGACGCTTTTATCCAAAGCGACTTACAATTGCTATGTATGTCAGAGGTCGCACGCCTCTGGAGCAATTAGGGGTTAAGTGTCTTGCTCAGGGACACATTGGTGTCTCACAGTGGATTCGAACCCGGGTCTCTCACACCAAAGGCATGTGTCTTATCCACTCTGCGCCATCACCACCCCAGTAGAGGATGGAAGGAGGAGAAGAGGAGGGAAGAGGGAGGGAGAACTAGAGGTCTGCACGGGCTTTAAACTGAAGCCCGAACCCGGCCCGTACCCGCGATCATTTAACCCGACCCGACCCGAAAATTACATTTACATATTAAGCCCGAACCCGACCCGAACCCGAGGTCCATTCTGTTTCTCACAGCAAATACCATTTTTGCAATATGCAAGGTTTCAGCGCCGTCCTCCTCTGATTGAAAGTTACTCCAGCTGCACTGAATTTCCTCTCGCTGCTGCTGCTACTTGCAGGGATGCTGAGGATACTACGGGCCAGTTTTGACAGTAAGGGGAAAACACTGCTGTTGTTTTTCCACCAAACCAAGAAATCCCGCTCTTCTTCCATGTCGTGGTTCCGCCTGGAGTATTGCGTAACTTCATCTGCGCTTTCACCGAGGGGCACGTTCACCCACTCCTCAAACTCTGCCACTATCTATATATATATCATTATCATTATCATTATATTTGAGAGAGAGAGCCTGTGTGTCTGACTGTGTGTATGCACATATTGCACATCTTCGCACGTATGTCCTTTCTCTCTCTCGCGTGCCGGTCACCACAACACAGCAAGCAGGCAAAGCACACGGCACGCAAACTATATATATAGCCTATTTAGTTTTTCTTAGTTAAACCCGAACCCGACCCGAACCCGAGGCTGTTCATCAAACATTAACCCGAACCCGACCCGAAACCCGCACATTTTTCGGGACCCGTCGGGCTCGGGTCGGGTAGCAGACCTCTAGGGAGAACAGGAGAAGCAGAAGCATAAATGCAACAAAAACCTGTAAAGTTCCTTCAGAAAAGAGCTCAGTGACTGTGCACCAATCAGAACACAGGACCAATTATGTGTGTCTCCCTTTGATCTGTGCCCCTTTGATCTGTGCTAATCAACATCACCTGTGCAATCAGCTTTCCTATTTAGACAGACGGCAAAATCGCTGATACTTGGCCTCGAACAAACCTCACTATCAAGTGTCACGCTGTGATAGACTGTTGGTTCTGGGGGATTTCAATATCCATGTTTGCTGCCCCTCTAAACCTATGGTTAAAAATTTTATGAACCTCATTGACTCACTCAGTTTCGCACAGTGTGTCTCTTCTCCTACTCACAACCTGGGCCACACACTAGATCTTATTTTGACTCGTGGTCTCTCTATGCATTCATGTGAAGTATTTGATGCTGGTATTTCTGATCACTATTCTGTTTTATTTGAACCTGCAGTTCCATATGTACAGCCCGTCCTCTTTCAGCCTGTGTGCTGCTCCCGTGTTTTTCATGCCACTACTGCACTAGAATTCTCAACCACCTTTTCTAATTGTGAGGTCTCTTTGTCACCTGATATGAACACTGATGAGTTGGTTCTCGTCTTCAACTCTGCCTGCTCTACTGCATTGGATATTGTTGCCCCTTTGAAGCCTAGAAGGCAAAAACCTAAATCAAACTCTCAACCTTGGTTAAATGACTCTACCCGTGTGCTCAGACGGGAATGCAGAAGGGCTGAGCGCAGGTGGAAAAAGGACGGGCTACAGGTCTCTTATCAAATTTTAAAAGATTGTCTTGCCACCTATCAAAAGTCGGTCAGTGATGAAAAGTCTCAATATCTTTCAAATTTAATTGCTATGAATGCAAACAGGCCACAAGTTCTTTTTAAAACACTAAACTCAGTTCTTAATCCAGCCACCTGCTCAGCTCCTGTTGGCAATCTCGAGACCTGTATAGAATTCTTAGGTTTCTTTGTACAGAAGATACTAGATATCAGATCTCGCCTCTCTCCTTCTGACACGGCTGTTTCTCCCCTTATCTCTCCTTCTAGTAATTTTACTAGTTTTAAACCAGTGTCTCAGTCTCAATTAAGTGCATTAATTTCCAAAATGAAAGTGACATACTGTCAATCTGATGTACTGCCTGGCCGTTTGCTTAGAGAGGTATTAGACACTATTAGCCCTGCGCTTTTAACTATTATAAACAGTTCTCTGTCCACTGGGGTTTTCCCTGAGTCTTTTAAGCATGCTTCTGTACAGCCCTTGCTAAAAAGATCTAACCTTGATCCATCTGTTCTTAGTAACTACCGGCCAATTTCTAAACTCCCATTCATTTCAAAGGTTTTAGAGAAAGCAGTGCTCTCACAGTTTACTTCTTACTTAGATGCCTTTAACATTTTGGATAAGTTACAATCTGGTTTTAGAGCACTTCACAGTACAGAGTCAGCCTTGCTTAAAGTTACAAATGATCTATTGTTGTCTACTGATTCAGGGTCATCTGTCATTCTGTTACTGCTAGATCTGAGTGCAGCTTTTGACACGATTGACCATGACATCCTCTTTGAAACGACTTCAATATACAGTAGGGGTTCAAGGCACGGCATTACAATGGTTCAACTCTTATTTAAAGGGTAGGACGTTTTCAGTAAATATCGGGTCGTTTACCTCACCTACTGCACCCGTCACTTATGGTGTTCCCCAGGGTTCTATTCTTGGCCCTTTGTTGTTTTCACTCTACATGCTTCCCCTGGGCTCCATTCTCCAGAAACATGGCATAAACTATCACTGCTACGCCGATGACCTACAACTTTACCTTCCAATCAAACTTGAAAATGATTTCTCTATACAACTCCTTTTATCATGTCTTGATGAAGTGAAAATTTGGATGGCGAACAATTTCCTGCAACTAAACACCGACAAAACTGAGGTGCTTCTGCTAGGCCCCACTGCACTCAATACTACTCTGACAAGTAGGTT